>NC_092423.1:752500-992500 GCF_036169615.1 Heliangelus exortis
CGGTGCCCTGAGCAGTCTTGTGGATTGTGTGTCACCTTTCCCTTGGGAGATCCACTCCTTTGTTCTCTGCATCCATGTTGGGTGCAACATTTCTCAGCCCTTGGAAGCAGAGCACACCTGGGATGTCCTCGTTCAGGTCAGCTTGGGAGCTGGGAGCATAGAATTGTTAAATCCGAGACTGTTATGGGTTGGAAGAGACCATAAATCCCCCCCAGGGCCCCCCCTGCCATGGTCAGGGACCCCTCCCCCAGCCCAGGGGGCTCCAAGCCCCATCCAACCTTCAACACTGCCAGGGATGGGGCAGCCACAGCTTCCTTGGGCAACCTGGGCACCCAGGGGCTCAGCACCCTCACCCCAAACAATTTCCCCTTTCTGGTGCTGGTGTTGTCCTTGTCTCATCTCCTTTAGCCCAGGGCTGGGGCTGGAGGAGGAGGAGGATGAGCTGGGGCTGGCAGCAGCTCAGGGCAGGCAGTGATTCTCTGGGCAGGGAGATCCCAGGTCCTGTCTCCCCCCAAGGGTTTTTGTCATTAGTTGAAACCTGGTGACACCAGCTCTGAGTTTGGGTAGACAAACACCCACCAAGGCCCATGTCCCATCTGCCACGAGTTAAAGCTGATTAATTCTGCTGCCTTTCCTGGGGATTAGCTCTGAAGTCCCTGCTCAAGTGTGCCTGGGAACAACTCAGAATAGGAACAGGCAGCCTGCCCTACACCTCTGACCTTGCAAAGGTTCTGACCCCAGGGATGCTGTGTGGTGTTGAGCTCCAGAGTTAAATCAGGAGAAGGAGCATTTGTGTAGGCATCTGAGATTCTGATGTGGTTCTGGGTTTATTCAGTCACCTCCTGCTCTTGTAAGACCAAAACCCCTGATGAGATTGCTGTAAGTACTGACTGATTTGTACTGAATTCATTATGTTACTGTGCCATGTGCAACAAACAGCCCCACAAAAGCCATCCTGCTCTTCCTTAATCATTTTTTAATTCAAGTTATTACAAGCTCTGTGAACCTTTGTTCCACCTTGTTACAAATGCTCTGTCTGCAGCTGGTTGGGCCTCCAGCTCCTAGAGGAGGCAGCACTTGTTGCTTTTTTTATGAGTATTGTGGGTTTTAATTATTTCTTCCCTTCTTGTTCCTTCCGAGTGTTAACAGTGGGGTTGCTTTCATTAACTTCAGTTTTGCACCAAATTCAGGATCATCTTCAGGGATTTCATTGGAGAAACACTCTCAGTTTCCCTTTCTGAGCTCCAGGCTGGCAAGCAGCATCATTAGCCTAAGGGAAGGCAGAAATATTAAAAGCATGAAGGGATGGACTGGGAAGAGAGTGCAGCACATTGCCCTGGGGAATGAAAGAAGGAGTTTGTGTCAATTCTGCTTGGGATTTTTCCAGAAGAAACTGGAAATCAATTTGAAAGTCTGATGTTGTTGATAAAAGAGTTGAAAAATTCGTGTCTTCTTAAAATGAAAAGGAATCTGGAAAGTCTTTTAGACTGATCTGAGGAAGAAGTTCTTCAGCAGGAGGGTGCTGAGACTCTGGAACAGATTGCCCAGAGAAGCTGTGGCTGCCCCCTCCCTGTCTTTGGAAGCTTTGAAACATCCTGGCCTTTTACAGAGCAGCCTGGACCTTGGGGACCTGGGGTGGAGTAGCCACGTGCACACTGATGTACAGGATTCCTTCTGGTGTTAATTTTAAACCTCACAGGTGTCATGTAGCCTAGTATATATTTTATATATTTTATTTTTGTATAAATTTACAGCTTTCACATAGCCCCATTTATAGCTTTCACATCCTGTATGGATTGGTAAAGCTCTTATTTACAACAAGAACTTAACTTACTCCTTAGTGCTTTTCCCCATCCTGGCTGTCACTGCTGGCTGCTGCTTTTGTTTCTCTGCTGAAGTGACTTAAAGTTGAAGTGTTAAAAATAGAATCAATATCAAGAAGATATTGGAATAGTATCACAGACTGGGCTAGGTGGGAAGGGACCTTTTGAGGTCACCTGGTCCAGCCCCCTGCAGTGAGCAGGGAATCTTCACCTTAACCAGGTTGTTCAGAACCCTGCCCAACCTGACCCTGAATGTTTCCAAGGATGGGGCATCATCTACCACCTCTCTGGGCAGGCTGGGCCAGTGTCTCACCACCCTCAGCTTAAAACATTTCTTCATCTGAATCTCCTCTCTTTTAATTTAAAACCAGCACCCCTTGTCCTGTTGGTACAGACCCTGCTAAAAGGTCTGTCCCCATCTTTCTTACAGCCCCCCTTTAAGTATTGGAAGGTGGCAATAAGATTTTCTTCAGAGACTAGAAGGTGCTCCAAGGTCTCCCCATTGCAGCCTTCTCTTCTCCAGGCTGAACACCCCCAACTCTCACCCTCACCCCAAACAATTTCTCCCTCCCTCCCTGCCCAAGATCTCCTCTCCATCTCCCCTCTCCCAGCTCCAAACCCTTCCCCCTCGCAGGCTCCCATCCCTCCAGGCCCTTGTCCCAAGTCCCTCCCCAGCTTTCCTGGAGCCCCTTCAGGCACTGGAAGGTGCTCTAAGGTCTCCCCATGGGATCCTTCTCTTCTCCAGCCTCAACACCCCCAACTCTCTCAGCCTGGCTCCAGAGCAGAGCTGCTCCAGCCCTCCCAGCAGCTCCAGGGCCTCCTCTGCACTGGCTCCAACAGCTCCGTGTCCTTCTGCTGCTGGGGACCCCAGAGCTGGATGCAGAACTGGGAATTAGGGGTCTGCAGCATTCTCAGGAACCTTGAAATCCCAGCCTTCCAGGAAAGAGGTGAAATCCTCATGTTCACAAAGATGTGGGTGCACCTGGGGCTGCTGTCAGAGAACAGACTGGAGCAAGGCAGAGATGATAACTTCACAAAAAGCAACCACCAGGCATGGATGGTGAGGAAGAGGAGAGCCCACAGCAGTCCCAGTGCTGCTGCTGCAGGGCTGTATCTCAGTTCACAGCTGAGCTTTTTTGCTTTTTGGTTTTTTTCTAAACATCTTCCAACTACTCGTAAACACTTGAGGAAAAGGCTGATCTGCAAATTTTCAGTGCTGCCTGTGACAAACCTTATTGGAAAAGCTTGATGTAGTCTGACTTCTTTATTTCCATCCCTTTTTCTGTGCAGTGTTGATAGGTTGTGCAAGGTGGCTCCCAGGGTTTGGTAACAGAATCCTTGGCTCTGTCACCTCTTGGGCTGCTGCTGGCTCTGGGTCTCTGCAGTTGTTTTTATCACAGGCCAGAAAGGGCAGATGGACATTTTCCTCAGCCAGATAAAAAGCACCAGGCTTTGATGTGTTGATGTGTTCAGCAAGCACTTGATTGGAAACTGGGGGAAGGTCAGGCTAAAGTGGGCAATATAAAATACACAACCAAAGGCCTTGGAGGTATTCAGGAGAAAGTGATTCACTGCAGTGCTTCAGCATTTGTCCTCCCAGTAAAAGAGAGAGCCCAACATGCTCTGGGTGTTGTGGCTCTGGGGTGGCATGAAGGTTTTTGTGGCCATGGCCAGATTCAGTGTGTGGAATTTGATGCCTGGGCAGGAGAGGAAGGGGCTTTGGTTTCCCCTCCTCCTCCCTCTGATGTGCTGAGCAAGCTGTGCTCAGCATTTCTGTCCTGATGGACTTGAAAGCTTTGCTCAGCCTCACCAGCTCAGGCTCTGGGGTTGTTCCAGCTCTTGCATGAATGAAAGATCTCCCTGGAGACCAGGGTGAGAGCCTGGCATGGATTGTCCAGTGTTTGGAAACAGGACAGCACTCTGAGGTGTGAGTCCACTCGGGATCTTACACGTGAATCAGGATGCAGGGATCCCCATCACTCTGTTCCTTCTGTTTGAAGAGCTGGATCAAAGCAGGGAAAAATGAATATTCATGGTCTCTGGTTTGGCTAACGGTGTTACCTCTTGGCCTCTGAATGCCACATCATGCAGTAATCTACTGAAAATATTTCAGCTTAATGTTTCATTTCTGACTTGGTCCTTTTCTTGTCTAATTTCAGTCTTCCCAGGAGAAATCATGGATGAAAAGATGTCTTACAAAGAGTTCCTCGATCGCAATGAGTCCTGGACAGTGGATGACAGAGAGCTGTGCTTTGAACCACAGCCCGTGTTCAAACCCATGGACATGGCTGGTAGGACTGTATTCCTCTGCAAACTCTGATATCAGTTATCTTCTCAGTCATGCAACAAGATGAAGTCCTGTCCCTATGGGGGGGTTATTCCCTTGCCTTGTATTTATGCCTCTGTTCTTGAGGATATGCAGCTCTTTCCCTAAAACACAGAACATCTTCACACCAGAGATATTCAAAACTTGCCTGGATGCAGCCTCACTTCGGGTGATCCTGGTTGGGGTAGATGATCTCTATAGATCCCTTCCAACTCTGATAATTCTGTAATTCTGTGAATGAACTGAGCACATCCAGGCCCTGCCTTGCCCTGGAGCATCCTGAGCTGCTGCTCTGCTCTGTTAGAGCACCCCGAGTCTGGGTGAGCAGATTTTCTCCCTGACTTGGCTCACACAGTGACAGCAGGTTTTTGGTTTTTTTTTTTCGTTGGCTCCCACAGTTTAACCACTCTCAAATCCTGTGGCTTTCTGTGCAAACCTTGCCAAAAGTCCTTGCCAGCTGCCAGCAGAGCCTTCCCAGCTCTGGGCAGAGCTGGTTCAGCTGTCACGTAGCTGCGGCTGCACTCAGGTCAGGCTGTTCTGGGGAGCTGCTGACTCTCCTGAAAATTAAATGAACCTTGTATAACTTGTCCCTGCAAAAATCTACCCTTTCACCCCACGCCTTCCATCCAATTTTCTCTCATTTCTGAGAAGACTGATGGGAAATTGCTTGCTTGCTCTTGAGGTGTGAGAGATGTGTGTGCTGCCCAGGCTGCAGCACTGGAAACCTGGCTGAAAAAGGGTGGAACTTTTGTATATATGTGTGGTTTTCTGGAGCACTTTATACCTGCATACTAAATTATTTTCTTGCTGGCTAAATCTTATATTTACTAAAAGATTCTATGAAGAAATTATGTATTGTTACAAGGGTAAGAAATGATTCGTGGAACCACAGGAACAAAAGAGCATCTCATTTTTCAGACACAGTTGTTGGGTTTTTCCCTCCCGTTGCTCAGAGGAAAGAATGAGATGTTGATGTAGTTGTGTTCAGTAGCCAGATGACAAACTTGTTGGTTAGGAGCAATTTACATACTTAGCCCATCACCCAGTGTTCTGTTGGCCTGAATAATGGGAAGCTGTGAGTTCTCTGTTGCACAGGAGCACATTTTCCTTACATTTCATGTCCTTAGAGGATCTTGCACACCTATATGTGGTGCATCAGGCACCATCTATAATTCATTATGAAATTCATTATGAAAGTATTCCCCATCCTGCTCTGCCTGGTACCATGTAAACAAGAGATTCTGCTTAGAGCTGATCTGATTTCCATAACTGAGCAGAGGAATCAGAGGGGGCAGATGAGCTTTAAGGACTTGACAGCAGAAGGAGAAAAATGGGAACAGCAGACTGGTTTATTCAGTATTTTTATGCCCAATCTGTGAAAGAGAATAGGATGGTTTTTCTCCCAAGGAGGGAAATCTCTGGTCAGGGGGCAGCAGGACTCCTGCAGCACTGCTGTGGGTCCTCATTCCTTGGTGAGAAACACAGGAAATGCCATCCTGGTTCAGCTGCTGGGATATTCTGCAGCTTTTGAGAGCACAGAGTCATTGAGGCTGGAAAAGACCCCTGAGATCATCAAGTGTGTGTGAGGCTGCTCTGGATTTGCTGGTGAATATCACAAACACCACTCTGGGATCTGGGAGTGGGACCCAACTCTATGAAAGGAGCAGTTAACAGCAAAAATTTCTGTCAGTGTTTTACACACTGGAAACAAAAAGGTTTGTTTTAACAATGTTACTGGAATGGAGAGTGAGAGAAAATAAACCACTACCCAAGTGCTTGCAAGCTTTGGAAGTGCTGCAAGTCCCCTAATCACAAGTGTATCATGATATGACACATGCTGTGTCTACAGGTAAATGTCCAAATATGAGGAGTTCCTAACTCAATGCTCTACAGTAATTTGATTTTTATTAGTCCCCAGGAACTGGCAAATTTGAGCTAAGTCTCTGCACAGCAAAGGATACAAATCACACAGAAATGTTTTGTCCATCTTACCTCCAGCTCTTTAGCACCAGCACTTGTCTGGCTTCTAACATTGTGAACAAGCTGCAAATTTTGAGCAAGCAGAATTATTTCCAGGGCTAATTTAATGCAAGGACTGGTAATTTCCTGAGCTGGCCCATCTATAGGGTTCACCCTTTCCATTGCCATCAGCAGAGAAGGATTGTTTACCAGTCACCAAAATGCTCAGACTTGAGTAGTGGAGGATCTTTGAAGATGGGAAACAGAAGCTCAGCCACAACTCTTCCTCCTCTTCCCTTTTTCCCTCTGGAGCACAGACAGGGGTTAATCTGGGCTGCTTATTTTTGCCATGTGACTGCTGGACAAGTGGAGATCAGCAGCTTCTCTCATAGTTTTTAACTTCATTTCAGTCATGATGGGTTTTTTTTTTTGGAATTAGATTTTGTTCTGCTTTGTTTGTGTTTATAATCAGGGGAAAAATAAAGGCAGTTACTTAGTTTTGGCAGTTCTGTTTTAAACAGCTTGAAATTAAAATTTTCTCCCATTTACTCCGAAGCAAGACATTATCTTGGCATCTGAGATATTTTCATAGATTTATAAAAGAACTCATGCAGCTGACCTGATCTTGACATCTTGGAGCACTGTTGGCTCTTCCAGTCCCTGAAGGGAACCTCCAGGAAGGCTGCAGAGGGACTTTTCCTCAGAGTGTCCAGCCAGAGGACAAGGGGAAATGGATTGAAACTGCAGGAGAAGAGGTTCAGGCTGGAGCTGAGGAAGAAGTTCTTCAGCAGGAGGGTGCTGAGCCTCTGGAACAGATTGCCCAGAGAAGCTGTGGCTGCCCCCTCCCTGGAGGTGTTCAAGGCCAGGTTGGAGGAGGCTTGGAGCAACCTGGGCTGGATGAGAGGTGTCCCTGGGCATGGCAGGAGCTTGGAGCAGATGAGCTCTCAGCTCCCTGACAGCCTCACCCATCCTGGGGTTCCATGTGAACACTGGAAGTTTTTTGGCTGTCACCCCCACAGGCAGCTGGCCTGACAGAAAACTGAGGGGCAACCTTCAGCTGAACTCCTTTGAATCGTGCTCAGCCAAGAAGAAATCTGGGCAGTGTCTGGCAGCCAGTGTGTGACAGCCCTGAGAAATGTCACACAAGAGGCCACTGGGGCCAAATCCCCTCATTGCTTGCTTGTGCCTGCCTGGAGAGAAATGCAGCAGCTGGCAGAAGCCTTAAGACACATCAGGGGCTTGTAAACCAGAGGAGAATTTGGTTGAGGGAGGGCTGCCACGTTCCTTTGCCTCTGACTGCATCCTGACAGTCATTTTGGAAGGGTCTTCATTTTATTCTATCAGTGAGGTTATCTGCCTGCTCTCTGACTTGGGGCACTTCAGTTAAACATTCCATCTTGGATAACTCAGCCTCAGGTGATGTTCTCTGTCCTCTGTGCTTGCTTGGGAAGAAAGGAGATGTGTGATACCTGAAAACCTGGAGAAAGGGAATTTTCTCTTGCTGAATCCTCAGCATCTTTTGCAGAGGACGTTGTCCTTAAAACATTGACCAAAAGCAGGACAAAGCTGCACATGAGAGCAACCAAAGCTGTGAGCAGACAACTTCACACATGGACTGGAGGTGCTGGCAGCCTCACAGTGTGTCTGGAAGCACAGAATCAGCGTGGCTGGAAAGGACCTTCAGGGGTGTAAGGGTGAAGGCTGCTCATCTGCTTGGGCATTGGGAAATGTGTGATTTTCCTCTCTGGCTTGTAGCTGGGTTACAGTACTGGCCCACCAGTACTGAGGGGTACTGAGGGGAGCTCATAGCTCAGAGGGGCTTTGGTCTGCCTCAGGGAACTGATCCACCAGCCTCACACTCAGAGTGTGCCCATCAGGTCAGCAACAAGGGCTTCCTTCTTGAGAGGAGGGACAGGTTCTCCAGGCAGCACTTGTCACTCAGAGCTCAGTCCCATTTCCTCAGAAGCAGTCTGACACATGATGTGTGTTTCTGTTGGCCTTAAACCCAAATCCTGGAGGTCTTTGTCCCTGGTGAGTAACCTTGCAAGCAGCTTTCCCTCGGGAGCCCAGAGCTGCTCTCTCTCAGGTCCATCTTCCTCTTGGTTTTGAAATAATCTTTCTCTGCCTCATGTCTTCCCCCTGTGTGCTGACTCTGCCTCTGTTCTTCTCTCCTGCCAGACCCCTTCAGCATGCACAGAGGGGAGAACCTGCCTGATTTATCATTTCCTACTGACTTGAAGAATGTGCCGATGTTCACGGACCATGTTGATGCTTCCAGGGACATCCCTGGTGAGTTCCTCCTCAGCTTTTGTCCTTGATGGTCAAGTTTTGGTGTTTCCTCTGCTGACCCTCATGGGCTGCAAGCTGTTAAGCTGCTAAGAACCCAGACTGCATAATCTCCCCAC
The DNA here is from genome assembly GCF_036169615.1 of Heliangelus exortis. Classification (NCBI taxonomy): domain Eukaryota; kingdom Metazoa; phylum Chordata; class Aves; order Apodiformes; family Trochilidae; genus Heliangelus; species Heliangelus exortis. The sequence continues at coordinate 761,014 of NC_092423.1, forward strand.
GTGGTTTATTTCGTTTGAAGTTTTCCTTCCTGTGTCCCTAAATCCATTCCAATAGCTACCTCCAGGAAGGGTCTTTTTGAAGTACATTTAGGCAGAAGGAGATGGAACATCCAGACAAGTTCAGCTGAAGCAGCAGTTACCAATGTCTTCTCTTCATGCCTGGAAACCAAGTACACGTGGACTTTTTCCACAAAGGGGTTGTCAGTGTTTGGACTATGGGAGTTTGAGTAGTTGTTTAGAAGAATTCATGGGAGCAGAAGCAGAAAGCAAAAGGGAAATTATCTGCAAGTAAAAAAAAAACTGTAAGCCTGTGCTTACTGCCTGACACCTTGTTAAAAATGATGTCTGCATAAATAATGTACAGTGCAGTTTGCTATGGTCAGCTAATGGAGAGAGCTGCTTGCAAATCTTACCTGAACTGCTTGTGAGCACAACAGAATGCTTTATTTTCCAAAGTGTGTAGGCATTAATTTTTGGAGGGGGAGTGTTAAGGGCTAGCATGATTAACAAGAGGCCTCTTATTTCACTAGCACCACATGGATCTATGATGCTACCTGAACAAACTTTCTTGGGGTCCCTGTATTCTCCTGCAGAGGCTCTAGACCCATCAGCCTTCATTGGCCTGGATTCAACTGCAGAATTTCTGCAAGAACAAGCAGGTAAGAAACATATTTTTGCTATTACTGTCCTGTCTTGCTTGCTGGGTTTGAGGGACATGCAGCTGGAAAATCTTGGCTCCCTAGTCCTAAAGAATTTTATTGAGGGAGTTGAGATATAAATTTAGCCAAAGTTAGAAAGTGTCCTGTTGGCAGTTGTTGGTTCAGTGTGAAATCTGGAAGATGTTAGGAGATATTGGTTAAGTTTGTAAGGGACCTCTGGAAGTCACCTTATCCAGGGCCACCTAGAGCCAGTTGCCCAGAAGAATGGAGCAAAGAACCTGCTCTGTTGGGCCCTGGGGTCAGTGCTGGTTAGAATTCTTGTCTGATCCAAGCTTTCACACTGAAGGAGGTGATGTTCTGGTACCATTCTTAGAGGGAACTGAAAAGTCACCTGAGAATGAACTCTCAAAGCAGCTGAGTCAGTCCCTCCAGCTGAGAAACTAAAGCAGTGACAGTGTCAGGACTCAATGTTTTGTTTTCCATAGTGCCTGAAGAACACTGGATGGGAGCTCAGCATGATGTGAAGGGACCAGATGCCTCTTTCTTTGTTGAGCCAACAGGTAAAAACAGTTTTGACTTGATCTGCAGGAGCTGTTCCTAGAGTTTCTTAAAAACAGAAGCAGAGCTTCTCCTCTTGGCTGCCTTTGCAAGAAACAAAAGGCACTAATGGAGTGAAGTCACCAAAACCCCTCACTGTTTCTGCCTCTCAAATCAATTTAGAATATAAACTTGTGTTTCTGGGAGGTGATACCAGACACATTCTGGTTTAGTGCTGCAAGAGATGGGGAGAACTCTGCTTTTGTAGTGCCTGTTTACCTCTAACTTAGGGTAACAAATTTAATGCATACAGGTCCAAGCCCAACCCTCAGTAGATATTAGTGGCTCATCCTTTCAGGGCCATGTTGTGTAGCAGAGCTTTGATCCATTGAAAATGTGGATTCCAGGCTGTGTCTGCATCCTGTGCATCTCTGACACTGAAGGGACCTTAATTTCCAGATGGGATGTGTGTGCCAGCATGGCCCGACACTAAATTAATCATAGAATAAATAATAGAATGACATTATAAATATAAATATACATTAAATCTAATGAACAAAATAATAAATCTAAAAAGTGCAATAGATGTAAATAGTACATTACATAATACATATTTAAATAGACTGCATAAAATTGGGTTGCACCAGATGATCCTTGAGGTCCCTTCCAACCTGACATTCTGTGATTCAATGAAACTTTGGTCTTGAAAAAGATTCTAAAACTGAAACTTGCCCCCTGTGAAGGCTTCTGGTGTTTGTACCCACTGCAAGTCAAACCTGCTGGGCTGGGTGATACAGCAGAGCCCTGGTGCTTACTGCTTGGAAGGGTCAAGGCAGCTCAGGGCACCAAGAACATAATTTGGGCTCATGCATAATCAGCAGAATTTTAAACTAAATTCTAATTGCAGATCTGTGTATTCTGTCCATTTGCCTTTAGCTTCTGGTTACAGCTGAATCTTTGAAGCTCCATTGTGACCCAGTTCCATTGTGGCTGTGTGCATGCTGTGCTGTTGCCTCCACAACTGGGTCTTTGGTGCTGATTTGGGTGAACAAGCTGAGAAGAGAGGAGTTTACCACTGCCCATAGGGAGAAAGTTCTGGAGCTGGTGGCTCCTGCTGGGACTTGGGGCAGAACTGGGCTGCTTTGCAGCTGAACCCTGCTCAGTTTTGTCACTGCAGTGGCTACTCTCAGGATACAAGTGGTTTTCTAGGTATTGCATGAACTGTTTTTTCTAAGATTAATGGTAGAAAACAATTCTGGTTTTGTCTGACCCACCCAGGATGCTGAAAGGAGGGGGGGGATTCCTCAGCACCTTGAGAGAGTCCCAGAATGTGATGTGGGAAGGGACCTCCAGGCCCATCTGCTCCAACCCTTCTCATATTATTGTTGATCTGAGATGTCTCAGCACCCCTGGAGCTGAGACTTCCAACTTTCCCAAGTGGGGGAATCCCCCCCTTCCCCTGGGAGACCATTCCAAGGTCTGACTGTCCTCAGGGGGAAAAATTTTCCTCTGGTGTCCACTGGGAATGTCCCCAGGAGCACCTTGTGCCCATTGCCCCTTGTCCTGTCCATGGGACTCCTTGGACACAGGGAGTCTCCAGCTGCTTTGGAGCCCCCTCTAAGTACTAGAACACCCCTGTTAAGAACTGGGAAGGTGACTCACACCCTGGCAGCTCCAGAAGAGAGAGCAGGTTGCTGAAGTCCTCCTGAGTGCCTGATGAACCTTCCTTTCTGTGCCCAGTGCCCCCCACAGTGGCTGAAGCACTAAACCCCAGTTTGCCAGCAAGCCCTGCAGCTGTGGCTCCTGCTCTCCCTCCTCCTGCAGCCACAGCATCCCCAGGAGAGGCTGGAGCTGCTGATGGACCAAAAGGTAACATGTCCCCAGGGTAAAGCTTGGTGCTGGGTTGAGGCCCCTCCTGAGTAAGCTGGGGTGGTGGGAGGCCATGGGGAAGCACAGCAAGGTGTTGACCAAGTCCATTGGGGCTGAAGGTTTCTGGTACCTGAACTGTGTTGGTGAGAGACAGCAAGTCTGCTCAGCTTGTCAGCTCCTGGCTCCCCAGCCACTGACTGGTTTAATGGTTCTTTCTCCAGAGTTTAGCTTCAGAAAAATAGTAAGATGTTTCAAGACAATGGTTATCCCATGTATACCAGCATACCATATATTCCATGGTTACACCGTGGTACTGCATATAAAGAGCTTAAAACCAGCCTGTTTTAAAGTCTCTCTTTAAAAAAGAGATTTTTTTAAGGCATTTATATATAGCATCAGACTCATGGTACATTTGACACCAGTTTTGTCCATTTACTTTCTGCTTTATTCCATTCCTTCCCATGGCTCACCAGGGCACATCCATACTGCTTTTAATATTCCTTACTGTCTTATTCTTCTGTAAAATCACAATCTTTAAATTTTATTTTTGAGAGGGTCACTTTAGCACTTCTAAAAAAGGGAAGGGGAAAAAAAAAAGGCAAACCCAAATGAGGGCCAGTGCATAATGGATCCTTTTGCTTTGGTTCACTGCAATATTGGTTTCCTCTAAGTGGATCCTGAAATGCTATTTTTAAGAGATTTTTCTGTTCAGTTCACATGTCTGCTTCAGGATTTAATATATTTTCCATTTTTTTATGAGGATATTTTTTAGATGTGACTCAAAGAAGCAGTAGAAATTGTATTTTTTTTGAGGGGGGGATCTACTCAGCACTATAACTGAAAGGTTCAGGTCACCACCCATTGCACAGAGCATGGGTAGTGCTTGGGGCTGTTGAAATTAATAGCTGCAGAAAAGAAATCTAGAGCTTCTGACTTTTGATAATTAGTAAAACTTGGCTCTAGACAGCTGAAACCTTAAACTGGCTGGAAAAACTCCTTTAAAACTCCTTTAAGGGGTTTTTGTGAGAACGTGATCTTCAGCACAGGGGTTTGACTGCCCTGGGAGCTGACAAATGTGATTTTGAAACTCACAGTTCAGCATCTGGTGTGTGAAAAGTGGATGAGGCCAGATCAGGCATGAAAGAATAAAGGGGAGTTGGTGGTTCCCTGGGGAGCAGTGTCTGGGGAGCCAGGGCTTCTGCTTGGGTTGCAGCACTGTGCCACCCATGGGCACCAGAAATGGTATTTCCCAGAATGGGTTGGGTTAGATGGGACCTTAAAGCTGACCCAGTGCCCCCCCCTGCCATGGTCAGGGACCTTAAATCCCCCCCCAGTGCCCCCCCTGCCATGGTCAGGGACCCCTCCCCCAGCCCAGGGGGCTCCAAGCCCCATCCAACCTTCAACACTGCCAGGGATGGGGCAGCCACAGCTTCCTTGGGCAACCTGGGCACCCAGGGGCTCAGCACCCTCACCCCAAACAATTTCTCCCTCCCTCCCTGCCCAAGATCTCCTCTCCATCTCCCCTCTCCCAGCTCCAAACCCTTCCCCCTTATCCTTTTTCAAATGAAGTGGAATGTTTCAGGGTTTTTGCTGCTGCTGAAATGCACAGCTGGGCTCATCAAGGTGACACCAGAAGTCTCTGTGTCCTGCTGTAGAGGAGAACTCCCTTCCAACCCAGGGATTCTATGATGATTTCTGCAGATATGCTGCTGGGATTTGTTGCTCCCAGTGGATCCAGCATCTCTGGTCTCTTGCCAGCTCCATGGTACCAGGCAGTTTTTAAACAAAACCAAGGCCTCCCTTGGCTGATGGACGTCTGGTGCAGAGGGAGGTCTGACACTGTAGTTAAGGAGACAAAACCAGGAGACAAACCTGAAGCTGTAGAAGGAGCAGCTCCTGTGTGCACTGAGGAGCAGCATCATGATCAGTTCACTCTGAGCATGGACTGAGATTGGCAAAATTTGGGAGTAAATGATGCTGAAAGCCAAGGAATGCCAAGCCTCATCTTCTCTAGTTGTCCACTCATGCTGCTGGGGACTTTCAGGTTGTGTTTTGGGGCTGATTTCTGTGATCTGTGTTTCTGTTGCAGCTGCAGCATGTGTTCCCATCTCAGGTGATGTGTCCCTTTCTGCAGAAGAAGCTGGGTCCATTCCAGCAGGAGACACCAAGCCTCCCCAAGCTCTGGATGCTGGGTCGGTCCCTGCTGCAGAACCCAGCCCTTTCCAGGCTGTGGATGTTGGGTTTGCCAAGGCTCCTGATGCTGTCAGCACTGCACCCACCCTGGTGGCAGACACTGGCTTCACCCCAGGACCAGGTGCTGTGTCCCAGAATGCTGTGTCCCAGAATGCTATGGATTTGGAGTTTGCACCAGCAGAAGATGCAAGGTTTGCCCCAGCAGCAGCTGCAGTGTCTCACCAGGCCATGGATTTGGCATTCCCCCCAGCAGCAGATGCAGAACCTCTGCATGCTCTGGATTCTGAGTTTGCCCCAGCAGCAGACAGGAAATCCCACCATGCTGTGGATTTGGCCTTTGCCCCAGCAGCAGATGCCAAATCTCCTCCTGGCACGGGGCCTGAGTTTGCACCAGCAGCAGATGCAGAAGTCAAGCATCAAGCTGGGGATTCTGGGTTTGCTCCTGTGGTGGAAGCCAAACCTCTCCCTGCCTTGGACTCTGGGGCTGCCTCTGCAGAAGCTAAGGCTGTGTCTGCCACCAAGGCTGCTGTGTCTGAAGGGCTGGTGACATCTGAGTCTTCTCTTGAGCAGGACAAGTCACCCTCTGACAAGCCTCCTGCAGGTGAGTGTCTGAGCCTGAAAACTTCATTCAGGCTTGAAAGAGCACAGCAAGGAGAGAAGGTCCCTGCAAATTCCAGGTTCAGATTGGATATTAGGAAAAATTTCTTCACTGAAAGAGGTTTCCCAGGGAGGTGGTGGAGTTGCCATCCCTGGAGGTATTAAAAAATGAGTAGATATGGTGCTTCAGGAGATGATTTACTGGTGAAGGTGGTGTAGGGCTGATGGTTGGACTTGAAGGTTCTTTCCAACCATGATGATTCTATGATTCTGTTACCTCAGCAACTTTCCTGGTAGCTCACAGTGATGGCTGCACAGATGCACATTGTCATAGCTGTCAAATAAAGAGCATATTGGTTTGGTAGCTCAGGTTGTGGAATCAAAGAATTATTTTGGTTGGAAAAGATCTTTAAGATCATGGAATCCAACCCTTCCCCCATCCCTGCCAGGGCCACCCCCAGCCCATGTCCCTCATCCCCACATCCTTAGGGGTTTCTCTGAAACCCCTCCAGGGATGATGGGGACTCCAGCTCTGCCCTGGGCAGCCTGGGCCAGGCCCTGACAACCCTTTCCAGGGAGAAATTCTTCCCCAGCTCCAACCTAAACCTCCCCTGGCACCACTTGAGTTGTGCCCAAAGTTCCTCTTGTCCCATCCCTTGTTCCTTGGGAGCAGAGCCCGACCCCCCCTGGCTCCAACCTCCTCTCAGGGGGTTGCAGAGAGCCAGAAGGTCTCCCCTCAGCCTCCTCTGATCCAGGATCAACACCCCCAGGGCCCTCAGCTGCTCCTCACAACTTCTCCAGACCCTTCTCCATCTTCTCCAGCCCCTCCTCCATGCTCTCCAGACCTTCTCCTTGTGCTCCAGACCCTTCCCCACCTCCATTCCCTTCTCTGCACACTCTCCAGACCCTCAATGTCTCTTTTCTGACCCCAGGATTGGGGGTGCAGCCCCAGCAGTGCCCAGCCCAGGGGGAAAACAAAACACAGCTTAAGTAGAGCTCAGTTCTGCTGTCAGGGTACAGACAGAGGATGTGTTTCACGAGGATATTTCACTTATAAAACTGGAATATCTTAATGATTTTTAATTATTTTTTTTACCTGCCACCCTGGGCAGTGATGGGTGTTTTCAGGACAGCTGCAGAGACATTTTAGTTCATCCCTGCTCATACTTTTTTTGTCTATCACCATCATCTTCAGCTTCTAATGAAATCCTTATGGATCCTCTAGGACCTAACATTTTCAAACCAGGGTATTTATCTCAGAACTGGTTTCTGAATAGACTGATAGGCTTTGTTGATCATCTGGTGACATTTCCCTGGAATGACTAAAGGCGTTGAAGGGCTGATGCCAGCATTTTCCTTTTTTCCATGGGGTGGACAATGGGTTTTCTGTGCTGCAGAGATTCCTGAAGGGACAGTATCATTTCAGAGAGAAAATCACTGTCAAAATCCAGCAAATGCACTGCCTCTGCCCAGTCCTGTGTCAGCTGATGGCAGAAAGAGTTGGAGTGAGGTATTTTAGTTTATTTCTTGCCCTCTAGTATTCCCTAATTTAATCAGAGGAGTAAATTTCAAAAGAGAATTTTTAACAAAAAAAGACCCTACTGGAATCTAATAACTGATAGGCACAGGTGGGTGAATGAAAGAATAAATACCAGACAACAGAGGAGCATTTTCCTTAGCAGAGCACTTCAGCTTGCAGATGGGGAGAGCTGGTAGAAAGTGATCCCAAAAATCAGGTTACCTCTACTTGAAAAGTGGGGAAAACCTGTAGTTTCTTATGGGAGATAAGAGTTAGATGAGAGAGTGATTTTTCTCTTCCTTATTCTGATCTAAGTTAAAGAGGATACAGATTTTTATTCTTCACCTTCTGTTTGCAGGAGCAGCTGCAGATGTGGAACGAGAAACGAAAGCCCCAGAAGCTTGTGTTGAACATTCAGAGAAAGCTGAGGACAGCAGAGCCCCTCCCAGCCAGCACCCAGAGCATCTTCCAGACCAGACAAACCATCTTGCACAGCCAGCAGGTGAGAAATGCAAACCAGAGAGGGAACCTGGAGCCAGCACTTTGCTCTCAGCTAATTCTGCCCCACCACCCAAGTTCTTTCTCTTTCTCCTGTCCTTGCCAAGGACAAAGCCACCAGGGTTGCATTTCCAGCAGGTTATCAGTGTGTGATAAAACATGGGCACTGTTTTAAATAGGTGGGAGTCTTAACTTTTGAAATTCCCCATCCTATAACTTGTCTTTTTCCTCCTCATCCATAGTTCTGCCAAAGTGTGTCATAATTTTGATTTCTAGTTAAAACTGAAAAAAACTGAAATAAAATTAATTACAGATAGAACCGTTCTCCCATGTAATTATGTCTTACAAAATTAAAACCTGTTGTAATTATGTGTAGCTAGGAATCTTGTAGTGTCTGCATGAATATATTCTAAGGTATTAATGAATTTGAGATGATTAACATTCAACAGGGACTCCAGAGTGGTGTAATGGAGCATGTTCTGGGTTTGAATTCCAGTGGGAAGCTGGGATAGTCTGCATTCAGTTCATTACAAAGAGGGAAAAAAAGCCCAGACAAACCCTCACCCTTTGTGAAGCACCACGACAACCTTTGCTTTGTGTTTTACCCCCACCTTGACATCTACCAAAATGTAAAATTGCTGATTGGGATGGGACTCTGAGGAGATGAGACCTGCCAGACTGCTGTTTCTCACAAACTTCATCCCTATGAAAAGTAAAACCTGTACCTTCTTTAAGAGCTTGTTTTTAACCTGCAGGTCGCCCACATTGGTAAGAACTGAAGCATTCTGTTCATATTTTGTATCTTTCAGTTCCAGTAGAAGCAAAAGAAGCTGTTGCACTAGAAAATAAAGATCTCCTTCCAGAAAAATCTGTTCCCACTGTGGACATCACTGGTACAGAGAAACAAAAGGAGGAGGCTGAACACAACCATGTCCAACACGCAGAACCTCAGCAAGAAAAAACCCTGCAAGAACCCACAGGTAGAATATAAATAATAAGTCACTTCCAGAATGGAAGCATCCTCTGGGAACTCTTCACCTTTTTCTGCTGACTGCGTTGCCACTTGAGCAAGCAGAAATCTTTTTTGCACCAAGCAGCTCTGCAGTTCTTTGCATTCCTGGGTGATTCTGCTTGCACTTTGCCTCTAATCCCTGCCCTCTTAAATAGTCTTTTCCCCTCTCTGTTCACTGGGCTAAAAGCTCAAGTATTGGTGCTGCTAGTACTTTATCACTGGGACTGGCTTATCTACTTTTCTGCTGCAGAATTTAAAAGCTCACCATCTTTTTGCCATCACTGCTAGCTTTTTATTTTGGGTGTTAAAAAGGACCATTAATTCTTATTACAACATTCCTAGTAAAGACCTCCTTCCAAATTGGGTTTTGTAATTACCAAAGGAAAAATGTAATTTATTTCTTTCCTCCCTGCTCCACTAACCCAGCCTCTCCAGTGAGCTGTTATTGCTTACCCTGGTGACTGGGGGCTGATCTGTGGGCCAGGGCTTACTGACAAATGTCTGAGGCTCTCTGTACAGTCAGTGGCTTGTAGCTAAGGAAACCTGGTGCTGGCTGTGACAGCACAGCAGATTTGTTCTGGTGGTTCTGCCTTCTGCTGCTCTCACCCTGGGTGCTGGGGCAGACGTAGCTCCCCTGCTCCCCCTTCCCCATCCTGCCCCTTTCCTTTTCCCGAGTCTCCTCTTTTCCACTAAATTTCTGTTTTAACATTTTGGAAGGATGGCAGCTAGAGATGTAAAAAGTTTCTCTCCTGTCTCGTTTTGCTAAGACAAAATGGATCCTTAATGCATTTTTCAAAAGCCATAGCATGTCCTCACAAGAACTGTTGCTTTTTCGGTGGGGTAAGAGGAGCATGTGTCAGGAATGATGTATTGTTAAGTAGCACTGACATATCTATCAGTAGCAGTTTAATTAGGCTTTGTGTGTAATTGGCTGTCCCAGCTCTACTGAGGTGGCTTTAGGATTAACGTGGTGTCGGTGGTGGAATATTCTGCATATATGGCTGTGCTAGGACTGTTTTAGATGGCTTAAAATTACCTATAGAGCATATCTATTATTTTATTTAAAAGCAAATAGTTCCTTCAGTGTTTGAGCAGGCTTCCTGTATTCCAGGTCTCCCTACTGCACAAATCAGGCAAGCTAACAAATCAAGTGACCGCAGGTTTGGCAGAGCAAAACCTGCACCAGTGCCTATTGCAGATGTACCAGAGGAACGTCTAATAGGCCTCCCACAGCAGAAGAGTTCTGACCCCAAAGTAGATCCCTGTTCTGTAGAGGAACTCGGCTGTGTTGCTGGAGCACCCCCACACCCTAGGGTCTCCCACAAAAAGGCACCTGAGCAACCGTCCCGCTCGACGTCCGAGTTTCTGGGGAGCTGCAGAGATGTCCCGAGGGAGAGCTGGGATTTGGAAGGTTCTCTGGCAATTGTGAAGAAAAAGAAAAAGAAACCAAAGCAGAAGAGAAACCAGCTGCCAAGGGCAATGGAGTTCTGGGATGAAAATGTCTCTGGATCTCCTAGAAGTTCTCCATTTGCTGCAGAATTCCAAAGAGCAGACGTCTGTCCCATCGTGCCTGCTGAGGCTCGCAAGGAGCAGGCGATGGCCTCGGGAAGCAGAGCTGCAGATGTGCCAAAGGATGCTAAAATAATTCCAGCAGGTCAGATCTCGGATGAGCAAAATGCCTTCCCAGTGCCAGCAGCAGGCCAGAAGTCCCCCAAACCCAACCTGCCATTAGGATCTGCCTTGGATGCCAGGAACGGAGACGTCAGGAAAACAGAAGAGAGGAGAGATGAGAGTTTCATGTTGCAATCAAAAGGCAAAAGGAAAGAGGTTCCTTTGCAGCAGGCAGGCAGGGCTAAGGTGGAGGAACCTGTTCCAGCAAAGGGTCCCACCACACCTATGGGAAGAGATTTTCTTGATAAAAATGAGAACAGGGAGAGTAAGGAGTCCAAATGTGCTGACCTGATGCTGTCTCCTCCAGAAGCCATCAGCCTAAACAAAGCAGAAACTCCTTTGGAGACCAAACCTTCAGAATTGCTCCTTTCTGATAAGGAGACAAAATGCCCATCTCCCAGGCATGAAGCCTTCAGAGACACTGCCCACCCTGAGGTTCAGACCTCCAGTGGGCCCCTGGCAGCAGCAGCAAAGAAACAAGGGAGCTGTGAAAAAAGCAAAGGGGTTGAAAATGAATCCTTCAGGGAGGCTGCAGCCCCGTTGGAGAAGCTTCCCAAGGAGCCAAAGGCAGCTTCTGAAACCAAACCAGTGAGCTCCGACGTCAGGACTGCAAAGGGAGGGTTGGAGGCCTCAACAGATCCCAGTAAAATGCCTGTTGTTACCCCAAAACCTGAGGAGGTCCCTGCTGTGCAGGACAGGAGGGCTGAGGGTGCTGGGGAACAGCCCTTTCTCCTCTCGGTGTCATCTGATGCCAGCAAACAGCTCAGCTCTGCCGGAGCAGGGGACAGAGCCATGGTGGCAGAATCCCCTGAGCAAAACAAAGGGAAAGGCTTTGTGGTGTTAGAGCAGCAGACTGGAAAAGATCCCAACATTGCACACGGGCTGGACAGACCCAAAAAAAAGCGTGGTGAAGGGAAAGGGAAAAAACCCAGGAGCTCCTGTGAGCAGCTGATGGAGTCGGAGGATGTAGGCAGGCCTGGGGATGGAGGGAGGATGGATGAGGCTCTAAAAGAAACAGCTTTCCCTGAGAAGGGCAGAGGTTTCCCTGCACGAGTCCAACCATCAGCAATTGCTGCAGACAAGCCAAAAAAAAGAGGGAGTGATGGAAGGAGTAAAAAAGGCGAAAGGAGTTATTTCCAGCAGCCTTTTCTTGAGCATAAGGTGGAGCCGAGTGGTTTTCCTGATGTGATCCATCAGCCTCAGGCAGCCAGTGATGAAGGCAGAGAGAGGGACTGGGCTGCTGCTGAGAGGTTTCAGGAGAAGACATCTAAAACTCCAAGGCCCCTCGAGCTGGGGATGGAAGGACCTAAAGAAAATCTTAGAAAAAGTGAAAGGGCTGATCTGGGGGCTTCAGGCCAACCCCTCCTGCTGGAGAGCAGCAGAGAGGAGGCCAAGCACTTGGCTGACACAGTCAGCAAAGCAAAAGAGGTAAATTTGGTGAATAAAGGCAAAGAGGTTGGAATTGCTTCAAGTGAGTCGGTTGAGAGCAATTCTGATGCAGACAAACCCAGAAAGAGAGGTAGTGATGGGAAAAGAAAAAAAACTGAGAGAAGCCCTTTGAGGCAGGCAGGTGTCCTGGCTGCTGGGGTGGAGACAAACACCCTTCCCAGCAAAGAAAAGGTGGCTGGAAGCACAAAAGAAAATCCCTTTGATAAGGAAAAGGTGTCTGGGTTTGAAAGAGAGCTTTGGCTGGAGAATGTGACAGGTCTAAGCAAAGAGGTGCTGGAAAAGCCTGACACTCCTGGTGGGGGTAGGTGTTTCTCTGATCAGCCAGGTCTTTCAGGGCATAAAACGGAGGCAGCAGGGCCAGAAATTGTCACAACTAAAGAAACTTGCCCCAGGGATAAAGGTAAGGAACTAGATACAGCCCAGGCTCTCCCAGAGCCCAGGACAGATGCTCCTGTGGTGCAGAGTCCCACCAGGGAAACAGAGATGGAGGAAACTAAGAAAAAAAGTCGAGATGTGAAAGGCAAAAAGGCTGGAAATAGTCTGGAGCATTCTGTGGTGCTGGGAGCAGGGGATGTGCCTGCAGGAAGGGAAGAGGTGGGAAATACAAAACCAATTCAGTCTTTTGATAAAGGCAAAGAGACTAAATCCAGTACTTCAACAAGTCTCCTAGGTGACCCAGCTGATCTTGCTAAAGTCCAAGCTCCTATTATACCTCTGGAGCCAGAAAACTCCCACACAAGCAATAAAAAATGCAAAAAGACAGAGGCTGACCTGCAGCAGCCATGTCTTCTGGAGCCCAGATCAGGGGCAGAGATGTTTCCTCCTGGTGACCTGGAGCTGACTGGCAAACCTGAAGCAGCAACTCCCACTGCTTGCAGCAAAGGGGGTGGAATTCCTGCCCTAGAGCACCCAGCAGTGCCAGATCCCACTTTGTCCACAGTTACTGATAGACCCAAAAAGAGAGGTTATGATGGCAGTAGGAAAAAGGCTAAAAATGCCTCTGAGCAGCCTGTGGTTCTAGAGCCAAGAGCAAACAGGAGAGCAGTGCAGCCTCCTGTGGGATCTGAGATGGAATGTGGGATGGAAGACCCAAACCTTGTGGATGAGAACAGAAATATCAGAAACTTTCCCACTGGCCCTCAGATGCTTTGGAATAATAAAGGGAGCTCCTTTGAATCCATGGCTCAGGCTGCAGGACCTGGCCCTGCTCACTCTGGTGAGGTTTCTCCTGGCTTCCCAAAGCAGAAGGAGGAGGGGGCAAGAGGGAAGGGGCTTCCACCTCCTGAAGAGGCAGCAGAGAAGAGCAGCAAAGAGCCTGGATCTGGAGCTCAGAAGGAGATAGAGGTGGAACAACCTTGCAAGCAGCCACTTAACCTGGAGCACAAAGAGCCTGGAGAGGAGATGTCAAAGCCAGGTGGTGAAATCAAGGAGGTTGGTTCCCAGGGTGGGAGTGAGGCAGGTAAACCACTTCCTTTGGATCATTCAGTGAAACAGGACGTGAAACCAAGGAAGGACAAAGTTCACCTTTCTCCTGAGGCAAAGGTGGATGATAAAGAGATAAGAACCCCTGAGAAAAAGCAAAGCACCACCAGCACTTCCTCAGCCCTCTCTCAGGAGGTGGCAGATTCAAACCAGAGCCCTGCTCCTGCTCCTGCTCCTGCTCCTGCTCCTGCTCCTGCTCCTGCTCCTGCTCCTGCTCCTGCCAAAGGGACAGAGAAACCAGAAGGAGCAACCACCTCTTCTGGGGAGAAGGACCTGGGGAGCCTTTCCCCTGGACTTGCTGCCAGCCCAGAGAGCAGAGCAGGAGCAGCCAGGTCCCAGGTTGTGGCAGAGGCACTGGTGGAGAATAAAGCTGAGCTGGAGGGAGGTGGGAAGAGTGAGCAGAGCTCACTGGAGCACCCGGGCAGTTTGGACAATAAAGAGGCAGAGGCTGCTGATAAAAAACTGACAGCTGCCCCACCAAGCAACCAAAGTCCTCCAGATGACCAGAAGGGTCATTCTCAGCCTTCTGGAGATGCTGCTGCTCAGGATGAGGAAGGTCACCCGAAGGACACCCCGGCCTTGAAGCCTGGAGAAGACAAACCTCAAGACTCCACTAAAGGAAAAGAAGAAGAATGTGAGCAAAAAGCTGCAAAGGAGGCAAAGAAAGAGAAAGCTAAAGCAGCAGACCAGCTCAAAGGCTACATGAGACCCACAAAGTCCAGAGGGGTGCCAGCTCTGCCTGCCAGGGCTGCTGCTCCAGACCGAGAGAAACAAAAGCAGCTGAAACCCAGTGGTGTGAGCCAGCAGAGGCAAGAAAAAGGTGTGTGCTTGTGATTTGAGCTAGCAGCAGTAATGCAGACAGCTTGCCTGCAAGGCCTTGCTCTGTGGCAGCGTGTTGGCATGAACATGTCATTGTTAATCCCACGTGGCACAAGGGAGTGTGGCATGACTGGGGTTTTGGCTGATCTTAAAAGGCTGTTGGGTCTGCTTGCCTGTCTCACAGTGCTAATTCCCAGAGTTTGGAGGATTGACAGCTTGGTATAAGGTACAGAATTCTTGATTATTGTTTCTTTGGTTTTTTACTCAATCAGAGTGAGTTTTACATACGTGTCATAGGATATTTCAGTGAACCTGCACTGTGTGGTGTTCAGTTACATGAGGTTCTTGTCATCCGAGAGGGAAAGTGACCTTCAGCAGGGATACAGCCCTGAATCATCCTGATCCCTGGCAGCACCCTGTGCCACCAGTGGGCAGGGATCAGAGCATCCCCTGGGGGGAAGTTTGCTCCATCACTGCCCTGTTGCAGGGTTTGGTTTCAATCCCATCTCAGGCTGACTGCAGCCTCCTCCTGCAGCTGGTTAGAGACTTCATCTTCAGCTGCCTTGAGCTGTGTCCTGCCTAAAGCAGAGCTGTAAGACAGCAGTAGCTGGGCTAGAGACAGGTTTCAAGGCTTTGACTCTCTGTTGAGACCATGAATGGGCTGGTCAGTGGTTTGGATTGTTTAACCTGGCTCTTGTCCAGGGAACAACATCCCTGTTCCCATAGGAAATGGGAGAGAATTGGTTTCATAGAATTTAATGAAGTTCATAGGAATTTTGAAATGGAGAATATAGCACAGAGAAAGAGGAAATAAAACCCCCTACCCCTTGTATTTCTCATTCTGAACTTTCCTCATCAGGAATTGGCATCTTCTCTGTGAATTCCAGTCTGCTGAGGTGGGCTGGGGAAGTTTATCCCTGCCCTGAGGTGCTCTGAGTTTTTGCTTTGTCATCAGGCATGCAAGTTTGTTTCTGTGGAGTTCCTTGCTGCCAGTTTGCATGATGCAGCCACTCACTTAACAAATGTGGGGCTCAAGTGTGCCTTAACATGCTGGTCAGGTTTGGGAGAGGTTTTGTAATTTTAATGAGTGTTGCATAACCTGAAGTAGTTCTATTTTAGTGAAAGTGGTGTTCTCTGCATGAACTTGTGCCTGCAGAAGTAATGTTCTTTGGTGCATGATGCTACAAAATAAGGGAAAGCTAAAGGCAGCATCTTTTTTTATATATTTTTAAGAAATTCTTTAAAACCTTTCTATTGTCTGCTAGAAGGCTTTACTTTCCTTTGCTGACTAAATTCAAGGGAGCAGATTTTTAGTAGCAGATCCATGTGAAAAGGAGAAGCTCCTCCTGAGTGTTTTGCCAGGTAAAGTGTGGAGGATTCCTGTTTGAGCACAGCAGAGCCAGTAAGTTGGTCCCTGCTTTGCACCTGCATCACAGAACCCCAGGATGGGTGAGGCTGTCAGGGAGCTGAGAGCTCATCTGCTCCAAGCTCCTGCCATGCCCAGGGACACCTCTCATCCAGCCCAGGTTGCTCCAAGCCTCCTCCAACCTGGCCTTGAACACCTCCAGGGAGGGGGCAGCCACAGCTTCTCTGGGCAATCTGTTCCAGAGGCTCAGCACCCTCCTGCTGAAGAACTTCTTCCTCAGCTCCAGCCTGAACCTCTTCTCCTGCAGTTTCAATCCATTTCCCCTTGTCCTCTGGCTGGACACTCTGAGGAAAAGTCCCTCTGCAGCCTTCCTGGAGGTTCCCTTCAGGGATTGGGGGGCAGCTCTAAGGTCCCCCTGGAGTCTTCTCTTCTCCAGGCTGAACAATCCCAGCTCCTCAGCCTCTCCTGGGAGCAGAGCTGCTCCATTCCCTGGATCATCTTTGGGGCCTCCTCTGGACTGGTTCCAACAGCTCTGTGTCCTTCTTCTGGTGGTAAACTGGACTGTAAGTGGGCCTGACCTCAGTTTGCACAAGACTTCAGTAATATTTGGGTTGCTTTCATCCTTTCAGCATTTCATAAACTCAGGGTTGTTTTTTTTTGAGGGAAGCTTAGCAGGACTGAGGGGGTTTTGGTGATGGTGACACATTTCCTATAGCAGCTGCAATCCAAGTGCTGGCAGGTGCCAAGGAGCAGACCCCTGGCACAGGGCTGGCTCCTGGTGACCTCCCAGCATCTTGGGCTGAGCGATGAAGCAGAAGTTGTGGTCGAGGAGCAGGGAAGCAGGTTTGTTGTGCCATGTACACACATCCCCCAGGTTTGTCTCTCCTTCCATCCCCTGCCCGACTCATCACCAAGCTGCTGCTCAGTGAGCTGCAAAACAGAGCAAAACCCCGGGTGGAATCAATCCCTGAGTTGGCACAAGTGGTGTGGAAGTGCCTTGGGCTGGAGCTGAGGGTGAAACAGGGAATTCATGCATTGGTTGGACAGGAGTTAAAAGCAGAGATCAGTGAAGGGAAGGTGGGGAAGGTGTGAATGTGAGTGTGCTTGTTCACTGGACAGAGAATCCCAGAGTGTCATCTGACCCCAAGGCCCATCTGCTCCAACCCTTCTCATATTATTGTTGATCTGAGATGTCTCAGCACCCCTGGAGCTGAGACTTCCAACTTTCCCAAGTGGGGGAATCCACCCCTTCCCCTGGGAGACCATTCCAAGGTCTGACTGTCCTCAGGGGGAAAAATTTTCCTCTGGTGTCCACTGGGAATGTCCCCAGGAGCACCTTGTGCCCATTGCCCCTTGTCCTGTCCATGGGACTCCTTGGACACAGGGAGTCTCCAGCTGCTTTGTAGATCCCTCTAAGTCCTGGAACAGTACTTAAGAAGGAGCTAAAGGGATCTGGATATTATTATAGTCCAGATTTTTGTAGAATCAGAGTGGTTTGGGTTGGAAGGAACCTTTAAAGCTCATCTAGTCCAACAGTTTCAATTTTCACTAAATTGAGGGGACCATGGACTGTACCTACTCTCTGCATGCCAGTTCACCCTCCTGTTAAGATCACAAATAAGAATTTGCTGCTCAAAGGCTTTATATTTTTACCTGTTACCAGAACCTGGCCAACACTCCATCTGTATTTGTCAGGCAGGACTTGAAGCTCGTGCTTTGCAACTTGTGATTTCCTGCCAGATGAGCTCTTTTTCTTTGTGCTGGGTCCTCAGTGATCTACTATCAGAATAACACCTGTGGGTATTTTGGAGGGTCTTCTACTAAGTTTAATAACTTGAATTTCTTAAGCCAGGCTCAGGTGTCAAATGCAGTGTGTGTTCTGGAACAACCAGGCAGCTTTCCCAGCTGCATCAGCTCCTGTCTGTGCTGCTAAAATAGGTACCAGCTTGGTGATCCAGCTCCTTGGGGAGCCATGGTAACAGTGATGCTGCAGTTTCTCTCCCTGGTGGAAGTTATGTGTACCTTTTTTAAACCAGGCCTGCAAACTCCTGTAATTTGCTTTTTTTTCTAATTTTGACTTTGCAGCTTAGAGTTAAGAAATGCTGGATGTGAGGCTGTTCATCCAGTTTGAATTTAATCCCTTTTCCATCTCTTGGATTTATTTCTGCTTTGCATTTTCGTTGTTGTCATCGTAAGAACTGCCCCAGATTCTTCTGGAAAGCTATTTTATGCCTTTTAATGTCAGGAGGCAGCTGAGATGATAACCAAAACATGTCAGGCATTATCAGCCTTTAAAATGTGACCGAGCCTTTGTGCCATCTCCTGTGGAATTAAAACTCCAATGAGGAATGATGTGAAAAAGCAGAGTCCTCAGATCTGTTCTTCCAAGCAGGTCCCTGGCTGATGCAGGGCTGGGGGTCTGGTGTTGAGGAATGGTTACTGGAGAAAATGATGGAAGGTTTTCATTCATTCAGAGCTGAGCCCTTTGGTTCAGATTTCCTGCCAGCATCCTTCTTCCCTCTACTTCTCCAGCTGTATTTCAACACTGAGACTTCCAGAGGATACTGGATTTCTCCAGTCCATCCTTACAGAATGGGCTGCTTCATAAAAAAAGAAACAAGTTTGTTTCAGTGTTTTGGAATTTGGTGTATTCTTGCATTTTTTACTTTATGTAAGCTCTTCAGGAAAGGGGCAAAACCGTGGATGTCTGTCAGGGTGATGCTCCAGTACTTAATGCTGTGAGCTGAGCTTCAGTGGTGGCCAAGAGCTGCAACCCCCTTGTGCTCTACATGGTTGTGTTTCTGAATTACTCTCCCAGACATAGAATCAGAGAATCCCAGACTGGTTTGGGTTGAAATGGACTTTAAATCCCCCCCAGTCCCAACCCCCTGCCATGGTCAGGGACCTCTCCCCCAGCCCAGGGGGCTCCAAGCCCCATCCAACCTTCAACACTGCCAGGGATGGGGCAGCCACAGCTTCCTTGGGCAACCTGGGCACCCAGGGGCTCAGCACCCTCACCCCAAACAATTTCTCCCTCCCTCCCTGCCCAAGATCTCCTCTCCATCTCCCCTCTCCCAGCTCCAAACCCTTCCCCCTCGCAGGCTCCCATCCCTCCAGGCCCTTGTCCCCAGTCCCTCCCCAGCTTTCCTGGAGCCCCTTCAGGCACTGGAAGGTGCTCTAAGGTCTCCCCATGGCACCCTTCTCTTCTCCAGCCTCAACACCCCCAACTCTCTCAGCCTGGCTCCAGAGCAGAGCTGCTCCAGTCTTTGGACCATCCTGGAGGG
This sequence comes from Heliangelus exortis, assembly GCF_036169615.1. Classification (NCBI taxonomy): domain Eukaryota; kingdom Metazoa; phylum Chordata; class Aves; order Apodiformes; family Trochilidae; genus Heliangelus; species Heliangelus exortis. Next base: position 779,969 of record NC_092423.1, read on the forward strand.
ATCAGAGCTCCTGTTGTGGGAGCCATGTGGTGCTTGGTTTCCCTCCACAGCCTCCATCACCAGCTCTGCCTCTGCCTTCGTGGAGCAGCACCCATCCCATCAGCTGAGCTGGTGAGGAGCTGTCTTTGCAGCCCAGTGGCACAACCCCATGTGTAACAGAGGACCAGTTTCTCAGTAGGACAGCTCTGAATCTCTTGTGTGTACATAAAAGACATTTAAAAGCAGGGAACACCACCCCTGCTTAATTACAGTATTTGCTTTTCTTTTACTGCCACAGTGAAGACCTTTCTCTAAATATTTGCTTTTCCTGCCTGGTTTCCATTATACTGGTGTCATTATAATGTTACCTCAGCACTCTCAGAGTAACCTTCCACTCATATAATGTCTGTAATGGCCCCTGGGACCCCAAACTGTAATTGGGTTTGGTTGATAGGAGCTGATGAGCAACGAGAGAGCAATGGTCATAGGGATGGGCAGCAACCTGCAGCCCTCTCACCAGAACTCATCTCCAATGCCAGTAACTCCTAATACAGTGCTACTTTTGGAATGGTGAGAACACCATCCTACTGCTGTCAGGTCATTAATTAAGGACCTTTTAATTATTCCATGTAGGTGTGTGGGAGGAATGAAACCCCAGTGCTGTCCCCAGGCAGTTCTCATGTCAGAGCTGAATGAGGTTTTGTTGCTGTTACCTGCTTGTCCCTGAAATTCTTCACTTGTGTGCTTGTATTTGATTCAGCTTGAACAGCAAGTTTTGTTGTGGTGTCAGTTCTATCCATAACTAAAAGGTGAGCTTAGGGGACATCTTTTCAAAAGCCTTTTTGTCCTCTGGAACCGTGCATGGCTCTGAATTGCCCAAACCACTTGTAAGCGACTGCAAACACCCAACTTTTTTTTTTTTTTCTGGTTGGTTTTGCACTGTGTGTTACATTACCACTTGCTTTTTCTCTTCAGTCTCATGCAGCAACTCTCATTTTCAGCTGGCAACCCTTCCTCTTTGGCTGAGTTCCTAGGTTGAGTTTTATCCCTTTATATTCCTGTTCATCCTTGACACTCTGATTTTCAAGAAGAGCTGGGAAAGAAACCAATATAATTCTGGTATAAATTGGTCCAGATTTAGAATGTTGAGCACATTTCCTTAGTGATACTGCTCAACTTTCAGGGGACAGCTGAATTTCGAGCCTCATCTTCCTGCTGGTGTCGTGAGTTCATTGCTTGTGTATCACTCAGCTGGCTCTGCTTCACCTCATTTCCGTTCCCACTATCAAATACTCCTACAGTAACCAAATACTGGGGATAATTTTTAGTTGGAAACACTCTTGCAGTGCATTTGAATCAGGCATTGCCTGATCACTGGGATTTTTATTGTATTCTATATGTCAATTTGCCAGTAAATGGGACCTGCCCTCTGCACCACGAGACTGTGTCCCAGTGTTGTACAGCTCCGAGATGTGAAGCTGGTAAAACTGTGGTGGCCAGAAGACAAAATAATTCTGGTTCACCTTTTTCTCCTTCAGCCTGGCTTCTTGCAGGCTTCAAGGTGAACCCAGGCGTGTGAGCTCAGCGGGTGTTTCAGGCTTGGTGTGATGCTGCTGGGTTTAGAGCAGGGTGTTGTGCACAGACGTGTGTGTGTGTGTGTGTGTGTGTGTGAACACCCTGACCACCCAGTGAACCTGCTGCAGTTCAGTGCTCTTGGGTTTTATGGGCAGAGTGTGTCCTTGCTGGTTCTGGCTGTTATTGGTAATAACACTTAATTAGAGCTTGGGTTAGCTGGAGGTGCTGGCAAGGAGGAGCTCCTCACCCTGTGAGTGATGTTGCCTTAGAAACCGGTGCATAGGATTGCACAGAAACGATTGTGTTAGATTAAAAAAAAAAAAACAAAAAAACAAAACAAAAGCAAAGGCATTAGAAGGGATAAGTAATAGCTTCGGGAGTGAAGCAAAAATAGAAACACTAGGCTGATTCATCTGCTGAGGCTGGGAGCTTGCAGATTGGGTCTGAAGTGGTGACGTGGGGATGCAGTGATCCTGCCCCACCACTGGCACTCCTGCTTTCACCTGGTGAAGTGAGGGGGGGAATCTTGCAGTTTCTTCAGCACAGGGGTGTGTTGTCCCTTTGAGGGGGGGAATTTTGCAGTTTCTTCAGCACAGGGGTGTGTTGTCCCTTGGGAAGGGCTGGTGTTCAGAGATACAATATGAGCATCATGATGCAGAGCATAAGCTCAGAGAAATGTCATGTTTCGGGTTGGGGATGAAATATGTGCTCAGCTTCCTTGACAGACTTATTGGTGTCACAGACCTACCTGGAAGAAAAAGCAGGGTTTAGTGATGGGAAGAGGATGGGAACAGAGAAAATTTAACCTCTTCCTTGTGCAAGAGTCTGCTGTCTGGCCACGGGAAGGCTGCGAGAAGCTCCAGGCAGTGGGTGAATCTCCACAGCCAGAACCTGGAGCAGGGTCTGACTTGGAAGAGCTTCTGACTGCTCCACTGCTGTTTTCTGATACATTTTTTAACAGAAAGATGGTGGAGAACCAAAAGGATTGTGAAAGCACAGATTTGATACTTAAAGAGTATGAAATCTCCCTCAAAGCTGAACTAAGGGTAAAAGCAGTGCATGGCTCCCTTCAGGAACCCAGCTTTATCATGGGCTCATCCTTACTGGAATCCTTTTCCCAAATCTGTCCAATCTTACTTGCTGAACATCCTCCCACCCTTCCCTTCATAGCTTTCATTGACTGCTACTGCTTCTCTTAGCATTCTGTAGAAAAAATTAAGTTTTGTCAGAATCTAAAGGAAAAACTGGGACCAAAGCTCCTGGTTGTCAGGGCTGCTGGTTTTGTGTTGTGAGTGTTGGTGATTTCTGGGCTTGCTGAAGGCTTAGAACAACCACCATGACGTATGTTCTGAAGCAGAATATTAATACCTTTAAAGAAAAAAAATTCATTTGGGCACTGGAACTAAGAATGGGCAGCTGGAAACAATCTGCCATGGGCAGGATGAATCTTTTGAAAAGTGTGAACTCTACGTAACCTCTGTTCATGTCCTGAGACATGAAATATTAGATGACTTCAGGAATTTTTCATAGCTAAGCATTCTCCTGCTTCTCATTATCCCAGGTATTGAGCGTGGTGCATTTCCTCCATTAAAAAAAAAAAAAAGAACTGACTTAGCAGTGGTGGTTGGCAGTGGTGGACACTGACCTCAGGAGTCAGGCTTTTCCTTCCAGTGATTCATTCACATCTCTTCATTACAAAGCCTGATCCAGTGTGGCTGCTGCTGAACCTGCTCCAGGCTTGTGTGCTCTGCCTGGGACCCCAGGGCCTTTTATGACTTGGAGCTGGAAGCCTTGCACTTGGTCCTTGCCCTCCTTTGCCTGGGACAGGAGGGACCCTGAGGTGCTGGAGAGGGTGCAGAGAAGGGCAAGTGGGCTGATCAGGGCTCTGGAGAAGAGGTTTGAGGAGAGGCTGAAGGAGGAGCTGGGGCTGTTCAACCCAGCAGGTTGAGGGGAGCCCTTATTGCCCTCTACACCCCCTGAAGGAGGCTGCAGGGAGGGGGGGTTTGGCCTCCTCTCCCCAGTGACTGTGACAGGACCAGAGGTGATGGGGTCAGGTTGCACCAGGGGAGGTTCAGGTTGGATATCTGGAAAAATGTCTGCACTGAAGGAGTGGGAAGCACTGGCAGAGGCTGCCCAGGGAGGTGCTGGGGTCTCCATCCCAGGAGGTATGAACAGAGGAGGAGATGGGGTGCTTCAGGAGATGGCTTAGTGCTGGGGGCTGGGCTCAATGATCTTGAAAGTCCTTTCCAACCATGATGATTCTATGATTCTAAATAAATGCAGGTTTTCTCTTCTAAGTGGCAGCTCTTTGCATTAAAAAATAATAAAAAAAGAAATCAGATAAAAGCCCAGCAGGAACCTTTCCCAACTTGCCCTCACTGCTGAGGACGTGCACTACATGATTGCTGATGTATTGAGATTTGCTACAAAAATCTTGTTCTGGAATTGACTGAGCAGTAGAGGAATGACAGTAATTCATAGATTCCTATAATGGTTTGGGTTAGAAGGGACCTTAAAGCTCATCCAGTCCCAACTCCCTGCATAGTCAGGAACACCTCCCCCAGCCCAGGGGGCTCCAAGCCCCATCCAACCTTCAACACTGCCAGGGATGGGGCAGCCACAGCTTCCTTGGGCACCCTGGACACCCAGGGGCTCAGCACCCTCACAGGGAAGAATTTCCTCCTAATATCTCAACTCAATCTCCTCTCTTCCAGTTTGAAACTGTTCCCCCTCATCCTATCACTCCAGGCCCTTGTAAATTGTCCCTCCTCAGCTTTTCTGTGGGCTCTTCAGGTACTGGAAGACTGCTCTAAGGTCTCCCCAGAGCCTCAGGTTTTTATCTAACACAGATGCTGAGGCCAATGTCTCACCACCCTCAAATTCAAGAATTCCTTCCCCATCTCCAACCTCAATGTCCCCTTTCTCTCCAAGTTTTAACCCATTTCCCTTCTCCTCTCCCTACCCCCCCGTGTCCAAAGCCCTCCCCCAGCTTTCTTGGAGCCCCTTCAGATATTGGAAGGTTGCTCTGAGCTCACCTGGGAGCCTCCTCTTCTCCAGGCTGAACAACCCCAATCCCTCAGCCTGGCTTCCCAGGGAGCTGCTCAGCCCTCTGAGCATTTCAGTGGCTCTGCTCTGGACACCTTCCAGGAGCTCTGTGTCCTTCTGATGTTGGGGACTCCAGACCTGGGCACAGCACTGCAGGGGGGGCTCAGCAGAGCAGGGGGGGGAATCCCCTCCCTTACATGGGCTCAGATGGCTTCAGGGTTGGCTGTTTTGGGGAACAGACTAAAGAGTTCCAGGGTGAGGAAGTGCTTGCAAACATCAGTCCTGCCTCATTGAGGAGAGGGAATGCCTGAGCTCAGGGCCCATATTTCAAACTATTACAGAAAAAAAAAATTACTGAGGCCTTTGGAGAAGTGAAGCTTGTGGGTGGCTCTATTCTGGTTAATTAGAGGGTGTTATGAAAAATTCATAAAACTTAGAGTTCCTTAGTCATTGTTTTTAAATTTAGCAGTCTCTTAAATCCAAAGCTTAAATACAAGTAGATAAATGTGTGGATTGTAGCATTTCTCAGCAGCAGGTTAAATTCAGGGGGTGTGCTGTAGCTTGCAGTCACTGGGTGTAAAAATACATTTCAACTCTAGCAGGGAGTCCTTTCACTGCTTAGGCTCCTGGACTGGAGTGTAGGGATGTCTGAAGTGTTGTAACCTGACTGAGAGAGGAGAATTTGCCTTTGTCAAGGAATAATCAGTACCAGGCACTTCAGAAAGGAAAAAACAGGGAAAAAAAAAAAGACATCTCTGCAGCTTGGTGCTAACAGCAAGCCAGGTCGTGGGCAATCTTCAGCCCTCTCGGGGCTCCCAGTTTAACCAGGGAAATAATGTCCACAGCAGGAATCCCAGTGAGGGATACTGGGGGAGTATACTGGGTGCAGAGGCAGGGTGGGAGAGTCGTGTGCTTCATAGGTGTTGAGGCTGGTTTGGAATCGATCGACACAAAATGTGAAATTTTCGGTCTAAATTGAGTGCAATAAAAAAATCCCCAAATAATGCAAAACTCAGAAATCTTGTAAATTATCTTCACATAAAAAAAGTATTTAAAAATCAAGTTCCCAGTATTTAAGAGTAACAAAACATCTCCCAACCTGTCCTGTTTCATCTTTCCCAGCTTTGCCCCCTGCCTTGTCTGAGCATTGTGGGTTGTGAAATCCTCGTTACAGCAACACTTGTGATCACTGTTGATTCCAAAAGAATATATTACAATTCATTGAAAACAAAGCCTGCTGTGAAAGGGGCCATTCTCTGTTGTAGTGCTTGGGGTTGGGCTTAGTGGGGTTTTTTTTTTTGGGGGGGGGGGGGGGGTGTTTTGTTTTTGTTTAAGGGGAGGAAAATTACTGCCCTTTCTTCCTGAGGATTCTTAAGAGAGGTTCATCAGCAGGAATTAATACTTAGAAATGCATCAGTCATAATGAGGTTTGACAGAGGGGAAAAAAGGAGACAACAATAATCCCCACAATGTTTTAAGAACACGGGAAACAAAAAACATCATCTCACTGAGCTGATGGAAGCATCGAGACGGGGGATCGCTGGGATTCTTCCCGATCTGAGTTTATTGTTTTATTTCGTTTCTGTTTTTACAAAAGAAAAAAGACAAAACCTGACGGTTTGCTTTGAGCTGGTGTCTGCATCCAGCAAATGAAGGCGTGCGGCAGGCAGGGGGTGGGGAGGAAGGAGTTTTGTCATGAATAGAGGGGGCACGGCCGTGGCGTCAGCGGCGCGGGCGAGCTCCCAGCTGCTCCTCCAGCCCCGCGCGGCTCCGGCAGAGATGTCCCTGTCCAAGAAGCAGCCGGCACAGCTCTCCGAGTACAGCCAGCTCTGCAAGCCCAGGGACGCCGAGAGCTTCTCAGAAACCTTCCACTGCATGGAGTCCCCGAAAGACTTCGGGAAAACCGAATTCGAGTGGCAGAGGACTGAGGGGAAGCTGAACGAGATCGGCTTGAACGTGAACTCGGGGGGACCGCTGAAGGATGGGCTGGTCAAGAGCGCTGGCTTCACGGATGAGGACAAGCTCTGCTTCTTTGAAGGCAAGCTAGACAAAGAGCTAAAAATAGCTCAGAAAGACAAAAGAGAAATTGAGGTGCAAGGCAAAAAATACCAGGCAGCCGCGGGTCACCTTGAGAGCTGGTCTCTGATTTCGGAGCCGTTCCCTTCGGCGGAAGGGAACTTTGCAAACCCCAAAGCTACAGAATTTCACGTGGGACAGGCAGGAGCTGAAAAACCTGGTCCCGGGCCGGGTAAAAATGGAGCCATCACCGATCAGGAGAAAGCAGCTGGTAAGGCTGGAACGGAGAACAAATGCCAGGCAGCCCCAACCCTGCCCAGTCTGGCTGTGTCGGAGAGCGATCCCGGCAAATGCGGGAAGGAAAAGGACGTCAGTGCCTGGAACCCCAACTTCCCCCCTGTCCTGGTGAACAATTCGGGCTCTAAAGAAGCAACAGTGAGAAAAGATGGAGCCCCCAGCTATTGTGTAACCGGGGTGGTCAACGACAACTACGTGCAGAGCGGGTTTTCTTCTGCCTCCACGGTGTCGAAGCCGGAACCCCCGAGGACCACCGTCGAGCTTGCCCAAGATGACTCCAGAAGTAGTTACTTCAACAACAACACCGAAATGGAGGAGGAGATGGCAGACAAGCTGAGCTGTGCCGAGGACAGCAGCTTCCTGAACAGGGCTGCCCACCAAAGGAAGGCGATGAGGCGTGCCATGTCCGAGTGCTCCCACTTGTCGGTGCCCCCGGCCCTTAACCTGGCTGATAAATACCCCGAGCCTGTGCTCAGGGAAGATGTCACTACTGGTTTGCTCTCTCCTGGCAGCAGCCTGAGCCAGTGCCCCAGCCCCACGGCCGCCAAGCCGGGTGCTCCCATGAAGAGGTCACTGACCCTCTCAGAGGAGCAAACATCTGGCTCCAGCTCGGGGCCCCAGCAGAGCCACGCGGGGCTGCCCAGCCTGGTGGTGAAGGAGCATCCGTCCCTCCCGACAGAGGAACCCGCTGCCAAGAAGGGAGAGGAGCTGAGCAGTGGGAACAACTCCATCAAGAAAGAGCTGGGCAGCCCGAGCTCGTACCACAGCAAGCTGGAGCAAATCCCTGAAATCAGCAGCCAGGACAAAGAGAGGGAGGAGGCGGCGGCCAAGAAGGAGAAGAGAAATGGCACTGATGGAGCTGCTGGGGTCGAGCCTCCAAAAACCAAATGCACAGAGATGGAAGGCAGCAAAACTGCTCCACTGGAAAGAAAAGAAATTGAGGTCAGCGGTGTGCAGAGCTCTCTGTCTCCCAAGCAAGGAGATTTACCATGTGATGGTATGTTGCTAATTTTTACCTTCCTGGGAAACAAGCAGACAGTGGCTGAGAAGCAGCTGGCAGACTTAGAGGCTGCAGACAGAGGGTGGGCAGCTCATTGTACCTGAAAAGAACGATGCAGTTGAGGTTCCTGTAGTTAGAACAAAGGATGTCTCTTTGGATAGCAGGAAATGGAGGAAAAAAGAAAAAAAAAAAAAAAAAAGTAAAATTAAAATAATTGCCTGGCTGGTTCCACAGCCAGCCTTGGATTGCTGCTGGGATCCTAAACCTGATTCCAAAATGTGTAGTATCCTCTCTGGTAATAGTTCTGTCTTCAGCATCCTCTCACCACTCCCTCTTGTGAGCACGGGCACCCTTCTGATTTGCAAGCTGGCTTGGTAGAGGGAGGGCATTGTCAAAGTTAAAATGTGTGTTGAGAAGATGTGCAGGTTGTGCTTTCCTCTTACCCTTTTGTGAGCACCCTTTGGTATTTATCTTGGAGGGGGCATGCAAGAGTAAATGGGTAGAATGGTTTCTCTGGTCCAGCTCTCCCTGTTGCAGTGCTGAAATTCAGGAGTGGAATTTTTACTTTCTGGAACCTCTTTCCCAAAACCCCAGTTACAACAGAGCCCAGTGTCAAAAGCAGCTTGTTTGATTTTGTGGTGTTTTGTTGTTTCAGTAGTGGTGTGAGGCATGAGGTCAGTCTTCCCGGATTTAAAATCTGTGAGAATAGTAGTTACTCTTTGTTTTCCAGCCTGGAACAACATCTCTGTGCTTCTTGCCAGCTTCAGCCAGCAATAAACCTGCTTTTTTTCCCAGATTTTGGGGGTGAGGATGGGCTGTGTGCTTTGCTGGCCACCCGTATTAGTGAGAGCTTTGCATGGGGAGAGGAAAGGAAACGTGTCAGGGAATAAAGGCAAAGGACTTGTATGGGAATTTTTGCACCCAGTGACTGCTGTAGCCAGCTGGTTTGTTAAACCTTCAGAGGACTGAAACAAAACTTGAAATTAAGACCCCAGCATGAAAAGGGGGATTGCCACGCTCAACATGGGTAGGGAGATGCCTGGTTCAGGTAGAGCTCCAGAACACTGCATTTGGCTCAATAAGCTGAGCTCTCTGAAGCAGTGAGTGTGGAAAGGCAGTTTCTGAACGAGGTGGTGTGCTGGGAAACCAGGTTGGAGAATTGGTTCTCTTCTTGGGTTTTGTGGTGTGGTAGTGACACCCAATGGTCAATTGGTTGGCTCCTGGCTGCCTGTGTGAGGCTCCAAGCATCCCTCCAGCTCCATCCCTTCTTCCTCCAGCTCTCATAATCACAACACAACTATGTCCTGTCTCTAACTGGAGTTTTATTTCTCTCTAACAATTCATCATAATGATCATAAAATCATTCTGGTTGGAAAAGAGCTTTAAAGCCATTGAGTCCAACCATTAACCCAGCACTGCCAAATCTACCAGGATGTTTCAGTTTCCAAGATCTGTGGTCAGAGCTCTGCTTTGCCAATACAAACCTCCCTGCTCTGAAGTGCCAACACATCTTATCTTCTTCCCTTTCCATTATCTCAGTGTCACCTTGTTCCTTACGGTCTCCTGGGTGCACAGATTCTGAGTAACTCTGGCAGCTGTGAGATGAGGTGGTGTCACTTTTGGTGGCAGCGCCTCACGGGTTGCAGACATCGCTCCTGTGGAGCCTGAACAGAGATGTCAGGTCCTTTCAGGCAGGCAGGAGTCATCAGTTCTCCTGTTGATAGCCACCAGAACAATGTGGTGACCTCCTGGCTGCCAGCTGCAGCTGGAGGGGACGCTGGAAGTGGCTTTGTTTGGGCACAGTATGTCCTGTGCCACTGGGTGTTACCTGTGCTCAGTGCTGCACCTCAGCATTAAGGGGTCACCGAGGTTCTCGACCCCTTAGGTGTGACACGGGTGGAAGTGGTGATGGCAGCAAACATGGAACTGTGCAGCCCTCCTCGTCCCAGAGTTTCTGGGGTGGTGAGCTCTGCAGGCATCTGCTCTGCAGCTGCAGCTTCTTTACAACAAGGCAGCTTTGGTGGCCTTGGCAGTGTTGAGGTAAGAGTTGGACCTGAAGGTTTCTCTGATTCTGTGATAGGGTGAGCAAGGAGGTTTGTGTTGTGGATGAGGAGGAAACCAGGTTTGGGTGGATTGGTAAATTCTGTCAAGCTGAAGAGGCATCTGTTTCAAAACACAGTTATGTGGGATCTTTAAATCTGAAGAACTATTTAAGACATCATCTAGAGTGGATTGACATGTTTTCCCCAGAGGGCTGGAGCATCAGTGATGTAAAGGTCAGTGAAAGATAGGAACATGCCAAGTCTTCTGCTTGGGTTGCTTTTTGCAGATGCTCAATTCACATTACTGAGGGGGGGTTCAGCACTGAGGTTTAGAATTTTGTGCTCTCCCAATCTTGATTTTGAAAGCTGTTTGTCATCCTTTTAGCCACAGACCTGAGTCTGAAACCATACATCAGGAACTGAGTTAGCAGACAGCTGACTCTTGCCTGGGCAAGAACCTGAGAGAGCTGTCACTTCTTTTTCATTCTTCTCCAAAATTATCAGCCCGTTAGGATTTGGTTTGTTCTGTTGCTCTGGTGTATTCCCCCATGGAATAAAACATTGCAGCAGACAGAAGAAAAAATGTTTTCTTTGCTTTATGTATCTGTAGTTTGGCAAGAATTTTTGGAATGCCAAAGAAACCAGACAGAAATTCCGTGGATGTTTCCGAAATGCTTTCAAGCTTTCTGTGATGAGCTCTTGCTTCCTCTCCCTTGTTAATAAGCAGAGAGATGATTAGAATAAAAATAACTGCAGCAAGCAAGCAGCCTTGCTGGGAGTGTGGGACTGATTCTAATCCTGCCCTTCCTGGTTTATTCATGGCTAAATTACCCATTCTTATCCTTACCAACCTCCCTGCAGTGTCACCCAAATGGCCAACATCTCGATTTTAGAAGCTGGAAATTGTGGTTTTCCTCCTAATTCCTCTATTTTCCTGCCCATTCTGTCTGTTCATTCTGAACTTTGTGCTTATGTTCAGGGTAACAACTTTTGTCACTTGCACCTTTTTTCATCCTGAAAATTCTTGGAAAGAATTGCCCAACCTGATTCTATTCATTTTCCTGGTGTCCCTCACAATTTCTGCCCAAAGCAGATTCCCTCGGTCCTGTCCAGCCAGAGTTTGTTTGGTTTGGGTTTTGGCTTTTTGCTAACTCTCAACTACTCCTGGTTTTTTCTTTAATGTGATCAAGAATTGTACTTAAAATATTTATGCCTTGCAGCTAATGGGAATATAATATAATGGGAAATTTAGTTCAATTTCATTCTAAAAAATTGTCAAAAATATGTCCCTTTTCAAATCTCTCACGTACCCCACGGGAGGTATTTTAAGCAAGGAGATCCTGTCTGTCCTGAGCAGAGCTGAGCTGTAGGACTTGTCCTGGTCCCTAATTTCATGTGTAATTGCTGCAGATTCTCAGCAAGGCAAGTGGCTGCCTTGTTTCCTGCCCTGAACAACAGATTTGATTCATGTTCAGTTTGGACAGAAGCTGTTGTGTGATTTATTGCACGTACCAAAGAGGTCAGCCCCTTAGCTAAGCCATGGCACTCCCCTCACCTTCTGCTTTTTCTTATTTCCATCAGTTTTCCTCCATCTTAAAACACTTTTTGCTCTGAAATACCAGAAGTTCCAGGCTCAGTTGGGTTGGGGCTGTCACCTCATTGATCCTCAGCAGCTCGTTGTATCATCTTGGTTTTCTGACTCTTATTTCTTTGTAAACCCATGAAAGGTGTGCAGTCCAGCCCGACTTCTGAATCTTCTGCAGGGTGAGGTTGGTTTGTTCTTTTTGTTTTGCAGCAGAATATTTTGTGATTTAGATAACTACAGAATCCACAACTTCCAGCATGACTGAGTCGGGCTGCAATAATCTTATCACCTCAGGTTTGCACAGATTAAATGATGGGATTAGGAAATATCAACCTCATAATGAATTTATGATACTTGTTCAAATAACATTAGTGGTGGGGATGGTGGCTTGCTCACAGGGTTCCTTGTGAGCTTCTGGTGAGAAAGTAAAGAGGTTGTTGACTGGAAGTTCTGACCTGCTGTACGTGTGTTCAGCCTTGAATGGAAAACCAGCACTGGCATCTCACAGGGACTGAGGTTCAAACTGATGCTGGAAGTATTGAAATCATTCCGGAATTCAGGTGGGTTCCCAGTTCTGTAACACCTCCAGCTCCTCCTCCAAACCAGCAGAAACTACTGGCTGGCTGTTCAAGGGATGCTGCCTGTGCTTTACAGCTGCTGGGTGAGCTTTGCTCTTCCCCTTTCCCTAGAGAGAGAGCTCAGCAGATCACAGACTGGTGTGGGTTGGAAGGGACCTTAAAGATTCCAACCCCTCTAGATGGGAAGGTGGGAGGAGATGTACATGAGAAGAGCAAGGAGATGTTCAGCCATGGAAGATGGGTTGAGGGCAGCACATGCTGGTCTTGTTGTAGGGATGTTGTTGATAGCCATGCACTGCTCACCCTGGAAATTCCTGCTGCAAGCTTGAGGTGGGGTTAAAAAATGGAATTTCTACAGGTGGGTAATCAAGGTCTGCTGGATAGTATGAAGGTACATAAAGTGTTGTGCTTCAAGTTCAGTGTCAGCCACAGATCAGCAGAGAGAAGGTTTAGAAAGACCCCTCTGCCCTTGGATGATTGGTGGGACCTTTGTGCTTGACAGGATCATGTTTGTAGTTATTTTGCCTTTTGACCAGTACAGAATTAGCAGTTTTATGTCTTCAGACACTGCATCCACCCCGGGTGTCCCCAGGCTCCAGCACTGCCCCCAGCAGCTGCCTGGAAATGCACTGAGGTTCCAGCAGTGTTCAGCCCAGCCTTAGGACAGACTGAAATGTGAATTCAGGTGGTGATTCTTCATTGGTCCCTACTCACCAGACCTTCTGACACTGCTTCAGTTCATGTTGGGGTTTTGCTGGAATTTTTAGTTCACCATTTGCTGGGGGCATTGACAGAAAGTAGCAGTTTGTGTTGGGGTTGTGAATGTGCTGCCACTTCTATCAGTGGAAAGGGAAAAGCTAATGATTTGTTTTGCTTTTTTTATACCCAGCATCAAATTTTGAGCTCAGCATCATGGTCAGAGAATGTTAATGGCTCTAAATTGCTGATTTCAGTTCATGCCATGTTAGGTAAACCAGGCGAGTAGTTGAGGTTGTTCTAGAAGAAAAGGTTCTGATTTAGGATTTCCCTTCAAACAGAGTCTTAACAAATCAGCCTGGGTTTACAGGGTGCAGGCAAGGAGGACATCTGGTTTATTCCTCGATTCTTGATGACAAGTACAAATGTACACATTGATTGAGTTGCATTTGGTGCCAGAGAAAATGCTTGCTGTGCTGTATTTGGGTCAAGCAGGAGACATTTTATTTAGCCTTTTCTGGATAGGAGAGAGCAGATCAAGGTTGTATTTCTGCTTAAGCAGAGATTTGTTCTATTTGGAGGTGCTTTTCTCGTAAGAGCCTTAAACAAAAATATTTTATTTTATGGTGATTGTTAAAACAAAGCATCTCTTTCTGGCTGGGGATGGATGAAGAGAAAGCTCATGCCTCTCTTGGTTTGGTTCTGAGGTTGTTTACATTGAAGAGGGAGAGTAAAGATGGTCATTGCCTTATTGCTTAATCTATTTCTCTTAATGGATTTTCAGTTGATGACTCTAATCCCCATGAGAATTATGGAGCTGTTTCATTGAATGATGTTTTAGTTCAGCTTAGCCTGTGGAATATCCCTCGCTGGGGATCTGGAAGATGAGTTCCTGGCCTCCTTCAAAAGCCTGTTGGGATGTAGCCACGAGGCCTCATCTGTTTTGGAAGCACAGAAATGAGCCAGCCTGGACTACAGGGGCCAGGCAGGTGAAATGCAGGTCCTAAAAAATGGCAACAAACACCTTACCCAGCAGGATAGGGAGGGGGTGAGAGGATTTAAGTGATACAGTCTCGGGTACCCACTGAAATGCTCATTTAATTAGTCAATAAAGGGAGAAACAGTTGGAAGAAAAGTCCCACCACCAGTTGGACTTGGTGATGCTAAAGGTCTTTTCTAACCAAAAAGATTGGATGATTCTATGAAAAAGGAAAACAAGAGTTAGCACTCTAAAGATCTTGCAGAGGCACAGTGTGTAATTCCTGTCGGCCTTTAGCTTCACTTCAGCTCTTCCTACCCACAGGAGCAGAAAACAGAAAAACTCCTTTCAGACTTTTAAGCTGAGCCTAAGATGTTATCCTGGGGCCTTCACCTGTTCCTTTTGATGAGGAGAGTGAATTTTTGGGACTGGTTATTCTTGATCTTTAGGAAATACACAGCACAGGCTTTTGTTCCGAGTTCCATCATTTCTAAAACAATTCAGTAACACGGTTTAACTTTAAAAAGATGCTCATGGGGATGTTTCTGCAAGTACTTCTTCCCAATTTTACAGCTTTCGGGAAGGGAACATGAACAGTAAATCTTTTCATATTTAATGCCTGTTTGGTTGGTTTTATTTTCACACAGTAACAGCTTTCACAAGAGAGCTGTTACAGCAGAACTGACAGGGAAGGGCTCTGAAAGACTGGAGGTCTCCTGGCTTCCAGCTCAGTGTCACCTCTGATGAGCTGTAGCCCTGATGGTTTTGTGTCTATACTCACAGGGAAGGAGCAATATTCCTACTGCTGTAAGGATTTTATAGGGTTGTAGCTGTCATAAGGAAGCTTTTCTTTGTAGATTCATTCTGCACGTGCATTCTGAGTGTGATGTGTAAATCTGCATGTTGTCCTCTGCCTCAAAAAGATTGTCATAGAATCAGAAGTATGGTAAAAGTATTAAAGCTAGATTTTAGAGAAGAGCAGATTTAGATTGGATGTCCCAAAGTCCTTCCCATGAGGGCAGTGGATCCATGGCCCAGGCTGCCCAGGGAGGGGGTTGAGGCCTCATCCCTGGAGATGTTCAAGGTGAGGCTTGAGGAGGCTCTGAGCACCCTGATCTGGGTGAGGGTGTCCCTGATACTGCAGGGCTGGGACTGGGGGACCTTGGGAGGTCCCTTCCAGCCCAAACCATTCTCTGAGTCTATAAATTAAGGCATCACAGTAGTTAATGTGGGCAATGGCCAAACCATAAAATCGTTCAGGTGAGAAAAGACCTGAAAGATCATCCAGTCCAACAATAAATAATAAATAAATATTACTTAAACAATAAATAAACTCTCTGTAACATTAAAGAGAGAGGACTTGGAGATACGGTTGTGTTTACTGTCTATTAAGTCCTGAATGACACGAAAGTTGTGAACAAGAGAAGGGTGCTCAGTTTTTCCATTATGAGAATATGGGTCATCAAGCAAAAATAGCAGCAGCAGATGAAAGCAAATGATGCTGGGTGACTTCTGAGCATTTCACACTGAAGCTGTAAAACATCTTGTGCCAGGAATGTGTAAATTGAGTTGGTTTATTATTTTTTTTCCTTTACTGTGAGACTACTCAAATATTGGAGGAGAAGCCCAAGGTGTGGCATCTCAGTTCTCAGAGATGCTCAGGCAGTGATTGGAAAAACCCCTGAGCAAGCTGATGTCATTTGGGTGGCAGATCAGCCTGAGTGACCTCCAGACATCCCTTCCAGCCTACATTGTTCTCCTATTCTAATGTTAAATGATGACATGGGCTAAAAAAACTGTTGGGCAAGCGTGTGATCTCCAAATTGCAAGTCATGGGCTGGTGAGAGAGATTGTTTGGAGGAGAGCAGGGTGTTCTTTTTCTCCTTATGATTAGGAAATCTATTTATAGTTACTCCTAACAGGGCTTGGCTTCAAGAAGACATATGATGGATTAATTCATACAGTGTGGTCATCCTCTGCTATGTAACTGGGAGAGCCACTTGGAGGGCTCTTGTTTAAGCCTCAACTCCAAGCCACCTGTAAGTAGATCAGGTTGCTCCAGAGCCATCTGTGTCCCTTCCAGGTCTGAATGTCTCCAAGGATGGAGATCTCACAGTCCCTTTGAGCTGTGTGTGACCACCCTCACATTGAAGTTTTTTCCTTTTGTTTGGAAATCACAGCAGCTGTGGCTGCAAGCATCCCGATCTACTGGGACCTGTTGGGTTGGACTGGTGACCTCCAAGGCCCCATCCAGCCTCGATTGCTCTGTGGTCCTGCATTGCTTGAGCTCTGTGTTGTACCATGCAGGCAGGTTGCTGGCTTCTCCCAGTACCCCTGTGCCACAGCTGTAGTTGCAGTTTGAGTAACGAGTTCAAGGTTAAAGTCATGGAGCTTTGTGTTCACTTTCAATACATGGGTTTGCTCCTGGTTCAGGGTAGGCTCCTACAGCTCCAAGGAATCATAGACAGGTTTGGGTGGGAAGGGACCAGGGACATCTTCAACCAGATCAGGTTGCTCTGAGGCTCATCCAACCTGACCTTGAATGTTTCCAGGGATGGGGCATCTGCTGCCTCTCTGGGCAACCTGGGCCAGCATCTCACCACGCTCAGTGTAAAGAGTCTCTTCCTTTTATCTGCTTTAAATCTCACTTTCTTTTTGCTTGTTTCTTTGTTTGTATAAAACCATCACCCCTTCTCCTGTCACTACAGGCCCTGCTCAAATGTCTGTCCCCATTTAATTCATCTGGAGGGAGGTTCTGAACATCCTTGTGATACAAAGGGGGAAATGCTCCATTTTCCAACCACCTGCTGCTGTGGGAAAGAGAGACAGAGGAAAAGCTTTGATATCAGAGTCTCATGGTTTAGGGGATGGTGGCTTCCTGGGGATGCAGTGGGATGGGTTGGGTTTGAATGATTGATTGTAAGCTGTGCCTGAAGGCTCCTTGGAAGGTTGTTCTCTTGAGCTGTGTTAGTGGTGGAGGAAACTTTGGAGAGCTCAAACAGGGATGTATTTTTAAAGTAACAGTTTGTTTAAACATGAATACTGAGCTTGGTACGATAGCTTTGGTCTTTCATATGGCTGATAAGGTAGCTGCTCTACAATCTGTTCTTTCTTGGGAAAAAAAAATACCCCTCTTAAAACTATTTTATCATCAACTTCAGTTGCTTTGTAACACACTAGCTTTCTTCTAGTCTCTCTTCTACCAGGAGAGTAGCAGCAGGTACAGAATTAAGAGGTGTAGGATAAAATATCTTGTCTTCCCATACACCAGAGCAAGTAAATAACTTGCTAGGAGTGGCTGCTGAATCCTTTCAGGAGGTGGTGCCTGCTCCTGGCTGTGTGGATGGCCCCACATGCTTTGTTTGTGTCACAGAATTTAAACTTGGCTGGTGTAGGCAGAATTATAAATTTCCTCATTTCTCTTTTTGGGTTTTTTATGTCTCACCCTGCTAATAAGAGACCAACAGCTGTTATGTTATCCATCATTTTCAGATGGGTAGGAAGAGGATTGTCTCCTTCTGTAACAAGGAGCTGAAGCTTATTTTCTTGTAAGTGTCACTTTTGGCCCAGATCATCTCATTTTTATGCTTAATTCTGAAAAATCACCCCCACTTCCCACTTGTTTGTTAGGATCCTTGTTCCCTCTGACTTCAGTTTCCTCTGAACACCACATGGTTTTGTTTGCTGGGGCCTTCAGCCAGCAATGACAAATACCTCGTTTCTGGTGACAAATTGATTTAAAAATTATACTTTTTAACTTGTTATTGTCTCTAGTGTGCCTTTGCCAAATGGCACCCTAGACGTGTGGAGTGGACACAAGAGATGGGCCACTGGGCATGGCCAACACGGGGAGGCCTCTGAGGCTTCAGCCACCAAAAGGTTCAATTTGTGGGGTGGGTTCTTTTTTAATTAATTGTAATATCACTGAATTTAACAGATTTTTATATGGGAAGACAGTTGTCTGACAGCAAGGCTGCATCCACCAGTGCCAGACTCCTCCTGCAGCAGATGAGAGTGAAATCTCGTCAAGGAAAAACATTGCCATTAGCTTGGGTATGCAGGGGAGTTGACTTCAGCTTTTTCCTCAGAACTGGCTTGTTTTGTCTAAAATAGAAAGATAAGTATTATAAATATGAGGTAACAGAAGCACAGTGTCCATGTGAGAAGTGCTTGTCAGGAACCCAACCATCCCTCCTTGGACTGCCTGG
The DNA here is from genome assembly GCF_036169615.1 of Heliangelus exortis. Taxonomy (NCBI): domain Eukaryota; kingdom Metazoa; phylum Chordata; class Aves; order Apodiformes; family Trochilidae; genus Heliangelus; species Heliangelus exortis. The sequence continues at coordinate 797,969 of NC_092423.1, forward strand.
AGGACACTTAGGATCACTGTGACAGGAGATGTAAGCACCACTTATCAAGTTTGCTCTTTTAGAGCTGATACCTGTGAGACCTCAGACATAATTCTGGTGTTTGGGGATTTAATCAGTCTTGTGGAGTCGTTTGTTTTCTCAGGGGTGCTTAGATATGAATGATTTCTTTCAGTGTTGCTCTCAGAACTTGTGAAGCAGCAATGCCTTCTGATGGTGTGACCTGACACATGGAATCCATAGTTCTGCTTTGCTTGGAGAAGACCTCTGAGACCCTTGAGTCCAGCCCTTGAGTCCAACCCTTGGGTCCAACCCTTCCCCCATCCCTGCCAGGGCCACCCCCAGCCCATGTCCCTCATCCCCACATCCCCAGGGGTTTCTCTGAAACCCCTCCAGGGATGATGGGGACTCCAGCCCTGCCCTGGGCAGCCTGGGCCAGGCCCTGACAACCCTTTCCAGGGAGAAATTCTTCCCCAGCTCCAACCTAAACCTGGCACCACTTGAGTTGTGCCCAAAGTTCCTCTTGTCCCATCCCTTGTTCCTTGGGAGCAGAGCCCGACCCCCCCTGGCTCCAACCTCCTCTCAGGGGGTTGCAGAGAGCCACAAGGTCTCCCCTCAGCCTCCTCTGCTCCAGGATCAACACCCCCAGGGCCCTCAGCTGCTCCTCACAACTTCTCCAGACCCTTCTCCATCTTCTCCAGCCCCTCCTCCATGCTCTCCAGACCTTCTCCTTGTGCTCCAGACCCTTCCCCACCTCCATTCCCTTCTCTGCACACTCTCCAGACCCTCAAAGTCTCTTTTCTGACCCAGAACTGACCCCAGGATTGGGGGTGCAGCCCCAGCAGTGCCCAGCACAGGGGGGAAACAAAACGCAGCTTAAGTAGAGCTCAGTTCTGCTGTCAAGGTACAGACAGAGGATGTGTTTCACGAGGATATTTCACTTATAAAACTGGACTATCTTAATGATTTAATAGGGGGGCAAAAAGGTTTGATTTCCACCATTGAGAGCATAATCAGTGAGTGGGCTGGGTGAGCTGGGTCTGGCTGTACCGAGCAGCTCCCCGCTGCAGTGAGGGGAAGGGGCTCTGATGGCAGGGGTTTGCCTTCGGTTTTTTTTGTGGAAGATGCCAGACTGGAATGTCCTTCCCTCTCTCCTTCAAGCCCCTTTCCCCGGGCAGCAATTCAGTTCTGGGTGCTGACTCAGCCCAGCTGAATTTTCTCCATCAGCGGCCGCCGGGAGGAACCGGAGCCGCGGCGGCTGCGGAGGAACCGGGCTCAGGGCAGAGCAGCTCCCAACAAAGTGGCTTTGACACATCTTCCCGAGGTTTGTCGCCAAAAACGACCAAACTGAAAAGTCTCTTTAAGAATTCCTGCAGACTAATGAACAAATTTGATGAAGATTTGGCAGCTTTTCCTAATATTTCCCCATAACTCAGGAAATCTTCCCAGGCAGCTCGCTGCTCTGCACGGCTCAGTCCCCTTGTAATTAAACAGTGAATGGAAGCAAAGGGTTGTTACACAAATTGAGGCAGCACAAAACAAAACTGTCCTCCTGCCATCCCTCAGGGTCTGTGTGCCCTGGGATACCCAAGGCTGTGAGCGAAGGAACCTGGAGAATGCTCCTGTGGCCCCTGGAGTAGGGAAGTTTTCCACCCATCCCTCCTGGGCTCATGGTTATTATTTTTTGATGCAAGTTGCTTCACCTGTGTGTGTGCTGTCCTCTAGCTCTGTCAGCTTTGGGATGCTGCATTTCTGGTTTACATTTTAAAACTAAGAACAATAATCCTGGTTGTTCTGCACTCCCTGATAATCTTGTGTGTTGAAGTTATTCACTCCCAGTTTCTTGTTCAGCAGCCCATATTTGAGTAAGTAACGTGTAATGGCACAAAATTCATGTTGTTGGTTTGGAAGCATGGGAGCTGCTGAGTTTCCATCCTGCAACTTTGGAATTTCAGGGGTTTTTTAGGAGCTGCATGAGGTTCCCTGAGCAGACAGGTTCCCGTTGCTGGGTGGATGCTGTCATCAAGCAGAAGGTTTGATGTTGCTGCTGAATTAGCTGAAATCACAGCGACATGAAAGAAAGGGAACTTCCAGAGGATGGAAAGGCACCTTGATGTCTGAGATATTTGAGGTTGGTGGGATTCAAAATGAAGTCATTCCCAGGCCTGGGATCCCAGGGTCAGAGAATGGTCATTATTCAGCAAAGAGAACCCATCAACAACTGCTGCTGCTGTCGATAAAACTGACAAATGAAAGGAATGAGGGAGAATGTAAAGTCTTACTGAAATGCAATGGAGAAAACTAGTATAGAGGTGCCAGTATAGATTAGCTACCAAAAAAAATGGGCTTTCTAGGTGAACATGAATGATCCTTAAGCATTTTGCATTAAAACTGGTGTCCACTGTGTGCATTTTACTCCTTGTATTTCTTCGCAAATCCGTTTTATGCCTAGGATGTTAAACCCACTGCTGCAAAACATTTAGTATGACCCACAAGCTAAATGGCTAGAAAGAGGCTAATGCAATGCAAGGAAAAAAAAAGCCTTCAAGACTTAAAGAAATAAATAAACCCAGCCAAACCCTCCTGCTGCCGAGCAGCGCCGGGGCAGACAGAAGGCACGATTTTATTTTGCTTGTTTTCAATAGTGGTGTTTGTACCAGAATTGAACTGTCCTCTGAGACTGCCTTCAAGACTGACACGCCAGAAAGTGTGTGATATAAATAGTAATTTTCAAAAGGATGTGGCAAACAACCTTTCCTCTGCTGGAATCGTTAGGCTATTGTCTGGTGGGCCCTCGGCGTGCGCCGCGGCATCACAATCTGTTGGGTTGTTGTAAAAAGAAAGGGCCAGCACAGATTGGCTCTGTTTTAATCCCCAGCTGACACGGGGCAGGGTGTACATCTGCGAGGGGCTCTTTGCACCACGGTCTCCATCAAATTCAACTCCCCCAGGAGCCGTGGCAGAAGGCGGCTCATCCCGGCACAGTTGTGCAGCAGCACCACGGGGAATCCGTGGGCTCAAAGCTCTTTCTAGGGAAATTGCTTCTTGCGTGTCTCCCGGTGCAAAGCAGCGTGGCAGTTCTATGGGATTTGTAGGATTTAAGGAGGAAACTTGGTAAAGCTGCTGCTAAAGGAACATTTTGTTATCTTCTTTGCTTTGGAGGGCAGGAGTTGGGAAGTGCAGCGTCACACGATGGTTTCAACACTAGCGTGGGTTGGTGTGATCCACCCGTGTTGGAACCAGCTTCCCATGTCCCCACTTTCCTCTGCCACCTTTCCCATTAGCAGTCTGGAAATCCTTCCTGCTCCCAGAGAGCAGCAACACCTGGATGTGGACAGGAGGAAGGGCAAGAGGAAGAAACGGCCCTAATGATAGGAACAGACTAAAATCTGTGCCCTACTTCAGGATAAATCATCATGTAAAACCTGCAGGAGGTCAGAACATCACTATTAACATTCCAACAATTTATTTTACTAACTCAAAAGATGGGAAGGTTTGCTATTTTAAACCAGAGGGTCTGCTTTCTGTTTTTCCACTTGAAGCATATGAGAAATCGGATGCTAATGGCATCTGGATGAGCCTGTCCTGTTACAGGGAACATCTTTCTTCCTATAGATGTTCTGATTTGGGAGAAATTTTTGAGAAACAGCCCATCTGTAACTTTCTCAGTTTTGTCTCCTCCTGCTAGTGTGTTGTATAATAGTAAACTAACTAAATACATATATATAATTTTGTTTTTAATCTCATAGTTAAGAAGTCTCCCTTCCTTTTTTGCCTTCCTAGTAAAACCAGAAGAGACCAAACCAGCTGAAGCTGTGACAGGGAATGATATCACAGCACCTCCCAACAAAGAGCTTCCTCCCAGCCCTGAGAAGAAGACAAAGGTAGGTGCCATTTCACATCCAGCCTCTTCACTTTTAGGGTTTATCAATTTCCCAGCTTTTCTGCTTCTTAAGTTTTGGCAACATGAGTTCTGTTTTCTGAGCTGCCATTTGTGAGCCCCTTTTACTGAAACAAAGACATCCAGTTGGGGAGCTGCAAGCAAACAACTCAGCCTGGAGCAAATGTGCCTGCAAATGGGTTTTAAAGCTTCATTGAAATGAATCCCCTGGTTGGTATGGGTGGTGTAGAAGTAGTAAACACGTATGGCAACACTTCTGCTGCACTGAGACTGTCCCACTTGGTTATGACACAATTATTTGCGTTACACTTGGCATTCCCAGACCTCCCTCAGGATCTGAGGACTCTCCTTTTAGGGCTGTTTATGAAACGTGAGATACCTACTTCCAGCAGCTTGCAGCAAAATCCAGCCCCAGATTCTTAGAGCAGCAAGGGGGTTCTTGGTACCCTCACAGGCACTGGAGCTGATCAGATGAGGATTTAGAGCTTGCCACCCCTTTGTATGCACGGAGTTGGAAAGCAGTGTCCTGTGTATTGCACACAGGAGTGGATGCCAGGAACCACCCAATTTCTAATCCCAGCTTTACCAGAAGTTCCTTTTGTTGCTTTGGATGTCTCTGAAATAAATCCTGTTCACTTGGAATTGATGGCAAAGCTGCACTGAGCTCCCAAGGCAGCCTGCTGCTGCTCTGCTTCAGCTTGGTCTTTTTCGTAGGCTCAGAAAACAGAAAGCTAATTATTTTATTTTTTTTCTCTTTCGTTTAAAATTATCATTTTTATGTTCCTGCAGCTCAATGTTTTGGTTCTCAATGCGCTATTTTTTGTTGTGGTTTTCCTTGTTTTGTTTTTATACCGGATTTTGCTTTTCTTGAAAAAACTTAAAGCCTGCGGCCTCCACACCATCTGCCAAGCCTGCAGCAGCGAAAGCCAGGCCCCTGGCTGCTACCAGTCCCAAACGGCCAGCCTCTGCCACTCCTGGCCCAAACAAAAAACCCACCAGCCCTACTACAGGTCCTACTTCAGCCACTCCTAAACGCCCAGCCACCAGTACTACACGTCCCTCCACCCTCACTACAAAAGAGACTAAACCAAAGGTAAGGAAACCGCTCGCTTGTGTGGGGGAGCTCCCAGAGCCTCCCTGATAACTTCCCAGCTCTCTTACCCAGGAGTCAAAACATGAGTCTAGAGGGAGTCAGGGGAGGAGCAGCTCAGGACTCACTGAGCTGTGGGAGCTGTGCAGTTAGGAGTAGCAACCTCCATTAACCCCCTTGTACCATCAGATCCCAAGTGTCTCCTTGTGGCATCACAGAGAAAAAAAAAATGAAACTTGACTCTGTTGCCACCATTGTCCTTGTGGACTGGTGTGAAGTACACAGGATTATTCTTTCTTTCTGTTACTGAGAGGGGAGGAGATTTTTAAATATAGATTTATTGACTGCAAACATCAGATAAGTGCAGACAAGAGCATGGGAAAACTGAACAGAGACCTTTGATACTCATACTGGGAGGGGAAACAGTTTGAACACTTCAGTATTTCCCACTGATTCTCTGGCATCTTAAAAACTGTAGGAAGAGAACTGGTAATAGACTTGGGTGCTTAGGAAGTACTGGGGGTTTGTAATTCTCCAATGAGAGAATATTTGTGGACGATTCTCAGTGTCAGTCAGTTCAGTTCTTGAAGCCAGAGTGGGGAAGCCACGGGTAATGTGAAGAATGGGAAATGTCCCTTGAATTTTCCCTGTGGTAAATTATTGTATACTAGAAGAATTCAGATTTGAAAGAGATTTGCTAGCATTTCTACACACTGAAGCATGAATAACTGCATTTGAGTGTCTTTTAAAACTAACTAAATAAAAATAACAGAGTGTGAAAGCACAGGCAGAAATCGGTACTTTTGCTGTGAACCAGTGTCTTCAGTGTTTTTGCATGATTCTGAATTCCCTTTTGATTGAATCAAAATCTCCTTTGTTTCCATACATTAATTCAGTATTTGAATACTTATGAGATGAGTCAATTAACAGACTTACCAGGAACAGACATGGAATAGTTTTCTCAGTGAGGAATGAATCGCGGACACTTAATTCTTGTGTCCACAGTGTTCTAATAGATGCCTTCCTAGCTTAGGCATCATTTCTACTCATGAAGGAAAAGAAATCTCTCCCAGAAGCATTGCTAGTGGACTGACATTTTCCATTTTGCCAGAAGTGAGAACTTGGCTCCCATCTGTCAATGGCCTCCACACATTAACGCTGTGAATCGATTCATATATTCAGCAGGGTCCATGCTCTGTGTCCTGCCCTGAAACAGTCACTTGCTTCTGCATGCCTGAATTATATTTTTTAATCTTCTGCATGTCTGAATTATATTTTTAATCTTCTTCATGTCTGAATTACAATCTTCTGCATGATCATGTTTTGGCGCTGCCTTAACTCACACCTTCAAGTGTTCAAACAATTGATTTGAGGCTTTTTGCTGGCAAATGCTTTGAAGAGACCCTCAGTGCAGCAGGGGCTTTAATGTCCCCCCTTTATTTCCAGGTTTCAGATGCAAAGTCCACGGAGAAGAGGACCTCCCTCTCAAAGGCTCCATCATCTGCCACTCCTCGAGCTCCTGCCCGGAGCACCTCCACCACCCTGAAGACAACGGCGACATCGCCGGTCACTGCCACTGCTGGCACAAGAACTACCACTGCTTCCCCACCCAAGAGGCCAACCTGTGAGTCCCCTCTTGTTTTGCTTCAGGAGATCTCTCCTTCTAATCATCTGCAAGTTTCTGTTTGAGTAGCACCACTGGTTCATGTTCTGGTGACTTTCTCCTCTACCCCAATGACCTTTTTCTGTGTTTAGGTCATCCCATGACCCCATCAGTTTATTAAAAATAGTTTCCTGATGACCAAGCTTCCAATCTACAGGTTCAAAAAAAGGAAAAAGCCAAAACCTTGAAATGTAGTCACTCAGGAGAAGCTGTAGCTGCTCTAACAGCAAGGTGTAAGCTGGTCAGTCAGGAGCTGGCCTGAGGCTTAGTGCAGGATCAACCCTTTCACACAAGACAAGACCCAGTGCCAAGGCACAGGGACCATAGCTCAGACTTTTTTCTCTCAAGGCTTCCCCTTCCAAAACCAAATCTGAATGACTTTCAGGGGTCAGCTTGGTGTGAATCAGGGTTAATGCAATTACTGAACACACTCAAATTCAATAAAAAAGATGCTATTACTTCTGTATTTTGCCACCCTAGCAGTCAGAATAAACACTAACACCAGTTGAAAACTTGGGAAAAGCAAATCTCCAGAAGAGGACTTGAAGTGCATCTGAAAAACAGAACAGGTTGAGCAGAAGTGGAGGCTTTTTACTAGTGCAGGAAGAATTTGAAGCTGAAATTTCATCAGCTTCACCAGAAAACTGTGTCCTACCCCTGCCAGAGAGGGAACCCCCCCAAGTTCAACAGCATGAAACACGAGCAGCATATTAGCATCTTTTCACTCCTTTTAGTGGAGCTTGAGAGATTTAATGTCAGATCAGAATAGAGTTAAATGCTCTCAAGTCTTTTCCAATAACCAGACCTCACTGGCCAACTGTGCCAATGAACATGTAAACCAATACCACACATTGGTTGCCTTGTTCTGTGAGTCCCAGGGTATGAATCTCCAACTTGTCTTTCCCAAAAGAATAGTCATGTTTTAACTATGTTGAAATACATTGGGCTAAATGTCCATTCCATACGCTGTGCTCTGGGGGAAAAAAGAATTAATCCTGGGCAAAGGAAGTGTTGCACATTCCAAGAGCCCTGTATCTAAGCTGAGCCCGTGGACATCCTTGCAGAATGAATTTTGTGTGGTCCTTTATGCAAACTGTAGCCCAGAATGCTGAATATGTTTTAATGAGTGCAGTTAATTCCTCCTTCCAAAATGGAGACACAAAGAAAGAAGTGTTTGCTGGTGACATTTGAAAAGAGATGGAGTTGACGATGCAGAGATGCAGGAGGGTTGTTCCAAGTGGCAAGATGTACAGAGGGAAGAGGCTTCTGCAGCAGTGAGGGTGGTGGGACACTGCCAAAGCACAGGGAGAACTGGGTGGGCGAGGGAAGAGATGAGGTCAGCTGGAGAAGCTCCATCCAGGGAGAAAGCAGTTTTGTCTGGATCTGGAAATGCACAGAAACGTCATGAGTGGTAAAAGAAAGGAGTCCTGGTTTGGAAGAGGAGAAAGCCAGGGTGGGAGAGAGGGTGAACAGCACTGTGGGGGCTGAAGGGGGTTGCAAGGAGCCAAACACTAACTGGTCAGCTTAGCTGGAGCACAGCTTCAGGTAGAGCCATAGATGGAGACCTGGATCTCTTCTCATCACAGAATTGTCAGGGTTGGAGGGCCCTCTAGGGATCATCTGGTCCCACTGCCCCACTAGAGCAGGTGACAGTTCAGTTTCTCATTACCCACCACTGAGACTGGTGCCAGGTTCCTGGCTGAAGATGGGATTTCAGAAGGACATCTGCTTTGGCTTTTCTGTCCCCAAAGACTTTCACTTCCTTGGGGTTTGCTCAAGTGTTCAGTCATTCCCCCTGTTTAAAAGTCTGTGGAGGGTGGCTTGGAAACAATTTTGGTTTTTTTTTCAGGTACTAAATGTCAGTCATTTGCTCAACAAAATGAGCCATGGCCTACGTGGCATTTGATTTATTATTTGATTGCTGTGGTTTTACAAGAGCACATCTCCATCTTTCAGATCAGAAGAAGATCCAAGTCTTGGCCTGTCATTATAGAGCATTTTCCCAGCAACTTTGTCATTCTCCAGGTTTTCAGCATCACGTGCTAGTAACACTGACAGAAGTGTTCCAGCATTCAGTTCCCCACTCACACAAGTAGAAATAACATCTCTTTATATATTAAAGTAACATATTAGTCCTCTCCAATGTATAGAAGTCTGAGTCTGTTCTGTCCATGCAGTTTTCCCCATTAAAGTTGTGGTCTCCAGGAGAGAGATGGGGTTGGTTTGATGGGACCTTTTTTGAAGCATTTGGTATTAATTATAGATCTGTCCCTTAGGCCTTATTAAATTATCCCAATGTGTTGCATCTCGTTGGCTGGTATCCTGTCTGGGTGTTTAATTGAATGCTTTTAGCAGAGTCTGGGTGGAATGATCCAGACTAACTTGGCCTGTAGTTATCTGCTGCTTTTGCTTGTTCTTCTCTATACCCTGCCAGCTACTTGGTTTAACTAAAAACTCCAAGACTGTTAATGGAAACTAAATATTAGAAGATGGGGGGTTGTCATGATTTCTCTCTTAGATTTTTTTTGTTTTGGTTTTTGTTTTCAATTTTTCTTTCCTTTGGCTGTTGATATAAACTAAATTTTAGCCAGTCATCCATCATTAGTAGGACAAAGGCTAGGATTTTGTTATCAAAGAGCTCTTCAAAATAAGGTCCTGATTTTCTTTTTCAGTCTGTGATTTCCCTTGATCAACTTTATGTGTGGTTTTATTCTGCTTTGAGAAATATAGACAGGTTCCTGCTTTAGACTGTCCTCTGCCTATGCAGAGTGTAATCAGGTCATGATCACTGATGTTTGCCCAAAGGCAGAGTTCAGTTTCCTTATTGATTTTTGCTTTTATACAATTATAATAGGGACCAAAATATGTACAAGAAAACTGGCATTGGTTGGGACTGATCAAGCACTAATACCAAGCTTACAGATGGGCAAATTTGGGGTTGCTTTGACTGTTTAGTCAAGAAAGGTGATGGCATTTTAGTTGGTTGGTGGGCTTTTTGTTTGGTTTCATTTTTTTTTTTAGAAATGAAATTGAGATGGGATTAAAATAATGTCAGTGAGCACTGTCAGATTCAGAAAGTTATTTTAAGAAAAAACAAAATGCAAAGCACACTGCAGGTGTTGCATCATTGAACGGTGACCCTTTTGGCAAATTGATTGTTTTGCTGGAAACCCTGAGTAGTTTTTGCTGTTGCAATGAGGAGGCCCTCAGCCAGGTGTCCAGATGGAGCAGTTAATTCCTGAGATGATTTCTTTCCAGCAGCAGGTTAGAAACGGGGACCGTGGGTAAAGGGGCCTGTGAGTAGGTGAGGGGCTGCAGAGAGCCCCTGAGCTCCAGGGGAAGCTGTGCTGGGACTCCAGACTTCTCCTCTGTGCCAGCTGGCTGCCTCTCCTCAATCCTGATGGATGTCTTTTCTGTTGGGCAGCTATCAAGACCGAGGGGAAGCCTGCAGATGCCAAGAAGACCTCTGCAAAGTCGTCATCAGGTAACTTGGTTCCATTTCCATCTACGTCAGATCCCTCTTGTTGGGGGCTGTGTTTCTGAAGCAGATCACTGTGCATCTTTAGGACACTTGAGGATGGTTTTGTAAATGGCCTCTGACCCCTCCTTTTACCCTCTTTCCCTTTTTTTGATGGTCACTGTGATGATTGTAGCAGACCTGAGCCGCCCCAAGAGCGCCAGTGGAAGCGTGGTGAAAAGCAGCACCACCACCCCTACCACCACCTCCAGCACAACCACAGCCACCAGTCGTCCCAAACCCAAGCCTGCTGCCACCAGACCCATCACAACCTCAACCACAGCAGCAGATGCTAAAAAAACAACTACCAAGGCTCCAACAAAACCCAGCACTCTTTCCAGGCCTCTCCGCCCGGCCAGCAGCGTTTCTGCTCCGGACCTGAAAAACGTGCGTTCCAAAATTGGATCCACAGACAACATCAAACATCAGCCTGGAGGAGGGAAGGTGAGTGTCTCCAAACCTGGTAACAATATGTGCTTTGGTACAGTAGCTCTTAAGCGTTAGAGGTGCTCTTTGCTCATTTTGGTAGCTGTGTCCTCACTGCTCTTCTCATGTGTGCTCTGCAGAGCTCCTCTTTGGGCTCTTGGTTTATTAACAAGGCAGTGGTAGCAGTGTACAGAAGGAATCCACCTGTAGGAGCCTTCATGGTGTTTGCTGGCCTGAATACAGGCATTCAGAACTCTGGTTCTGGCTTTCTGTCCTACAGCCTGGCATAGACAATGGTTGGTCCTGAAAGCTCAAAACCTTGTCTATATTCCAAAACTTTGTTGTTGGATAGAAGAACTGAGGCTGCTGAATGGTACAGAAGGTGGAATAATGCTCTACAATGCAGGAAATCTGGATTCGGGAGCAGCTTCTGCAGCACCTTTCCCAGGTCTAGGAGCAGGAACTCTGTTGAACTTATCAGGCCTGAAGCTGAAATTCAACAGGATCTCCATCCACTGCTCTTCAGATAATCTGTGGTGGCCACAAGAGAAGAACAGGGTAGTGTTGGATGTGCTGTAGAGAAAAGAGTGGACATTAGGCTGGACCTTGGGAAGAAGTTCTTCAGCAGGAGGGTGCTGAGCCTCTGGAACAGATTGCCCAGAGAAGCTGTGGCTGCCCCCTCCCTGGAGGTGTTCAAGGCCAGGTTGGATGAGGCTTGGAGCAACCTGGGCTGGATGAGAGGTGTCCCTGGGCATGGCAGGAGCTTGGAGCAGATGAGCTCTCAGCTCCCTGACAGCCTCAGCCATTCTGTGACTCTATGAAAAGTGTCCATGTAGCCATAACTCAAGCCTCTCAATCAGTAGTGGGCCTGAAAAATTACACTTTTGCTGTGAATGTCAGTGATCAAGGTTTGGGGTTATACCCTGAGCCCTCTTCTGAGGGCTGAAATACTCCTGTGGGTGTGCATAGTGATAAAGCCCTTCTTGGACATTATAGGAGAGCTCCACCCATCTTTGCCTGACCTGTGTGTGAGCAGCTCTTCTGCAGTCCTTGGGATTTAATTTCCACAAAGTGGACCCAATCTGCCCACTTTGCTGCAGGTCTGCAGCAATGAATAACTCTGCAGAGAACTTTGTTCTGATGCCAAGAGAGCACATTCCCTGCTGGGAGCCTTCATCTCCTCTCGGGCACATGAAAGTCCAGGACATTCCTGGGCTGTGGTGCTGTTTGTCACAGGCAGCACAGATCCACTGTGGGTTTATTCCTGAGTTGAGTGTCTCCATTGCACCACATCATAGTACAGTCCTGAGAGCTTCGAGGTCTACAAGACAGAAACTTCCACTCCCCCAGAACAAACATTTCTGGAAATGACAATCCAGGTCTGCTGAAACACTTGGAGGCAAACAGGAGGGTGACCTTTTCATGTTCTCTGTGTGGTAGCTTGACACCAAACAGAAGTTCAGAAAGCTTCTGCCTTCTGCTCAGAAAAGACATGTAAGATTGTTCTGATGTTTTGAACTGGGTGAGGGTTCTGAGGAGTGTAGAGGTCTTTAGCTTGCAGGGCTATTGTGTCAGTGTGAGTAAAAAATTTTATTTTTTTTTTTACATTTAATTGTGCTGCCCTACATTTTCTAAGTATTTCAGTAGATTTTTAAAATCCAAACACATTGGTTTAAGCAAATTGTCCCTTTTGTAATCTGATTTCTGATGGGATGTTTTTAGGATTGGAAAATACTGTAGGAGTGCTGGGGTTTTCTTGTGTATTGTTCTGTCACTGGTGGGTTAGTGAAAGAGTTTATGCTGACCCCCAAAAAAGCAAGTTCTGCTGCACTTACCTGGATCTAGACTAGCAGAAGAATGGACAGTCTCAGGTAGTTGCTGATTTTTTTGCTTAAAACCCTGTAAATTTTCATTCCTTTTTCTGCTTAGCAGAATTAGCTGGGCCCACCAGCATTTCATTAGTTACAAACTAAATCAGTGGTTGAGCTCCAATCCTGAGTCAAGTCAGTGGGTGGGAAATCAGGAGTGGAAGCACAGTGTGTCTGTACCCAGCAGAGCTCAAGGACAAAAAAAAAAAAAAGGCAGTGGATGTGTTTGCCTTTGTATAATGTCCTCCATGGGCAGGAGGTGGTCCTGGGCTGCTGGTGGGTTTTTGAAAGATCTGATTTAATTTTTTGGCAGAGTTATAATGTACTTGGGGTCACCTGGAGATCTGCCATTCAGACCACTGGGCGAGCTATGAGATGTTAAAGGCCACCTGTGAGCTTTTTTTTTTTTTTTGAGAAACAGACAACTTAAATATTGCTTTATGACCCCAGGTTCCCTGTTTCAATCTGTGTCCAAGTGATGTTGCTTCTCCTCCACTCCCTGAGTTTTATCATTCCTGGGCATGGAATTATACTTTGCCTGAGGATTGCAGCACCTAAGAAGTTCTCCTGGGTCGTCAGTGCCACGGAGTTTATCTGAGTAGCTTGTGTTCCCCTAGGCTCCTGCCCACACTTCTGCTTTTTGCTGGTTGAAATCATCCGTTTGTCTCCATCTAGGGGAAAGTAGAGAAAAAGCCAGAATCAGCTGCTGCTGCCCGAAAGTCTGAACCCAATGCAGTCTCTAAAATGGCTACTACTAAAACAACTGTATCAAAAGAGAGTGCCCCAAAACAGCCCAATGGGAAAGTGAGTTTATTTCAGACTTTTCTTGGTGGGAGATGAAAGAAAACATTTCTATTTTTGAGTCACTTTCCCTTCTCTTCAACTCTTCTGCTTTCTCCTGTCAGTGTCACTGTTCCTTGCACAGACACTTTTCCAATTCTTTCTGGTAAACCCCAAGATATTCTCAGTTACACCCCCTCAGACATCACTGTCTTGGGTATCTTTTCTGTGCCTGCTGTACATTTCAGTGGTTCCAGAGCAGATTCCTCCTGTTTTACTTTTAGGTAGATGAGAATAACTTTGGGTCAGAGGTTTCCCTTCAGACCAGTTCTTCATACACCCCACTGGTTTGTAACTGGGAAGAGAGCTTTAGCAAATATTTATAGAATATTAAGGGTTTAACAGCTTCCCAGCAGTATTCCCCACCCAGCCATATCCAGCCTTTCCAACTCCCTGCATTAAAGGTGGTTCCCACTTGATGGGTTCCTGGGAAGCTGTTGTGACAGGTACTGCAGGAGGAGGGAGTGAGGCTGGAGTGCTGCAGTCCTGCTTCATGTCCAGTTTTATCCTTCATGAACAGACGGGATCTGTACCTCTATAAAAGTCAGAAAACCATTATAAACCTTTATAAACCATTATAGTGCATTTTCAAAGCTGCTGTGGAACTGAATCCAGTCTCTCTGAACTGGCTAAGGAGCTTTTGGGAACCTGCTCGAGTGAGAATGTTCTGGTGATTCCTTTTGTGCTTCAAATTTATCACCTCTTTCTAGAAAGTGCTCTAGATCAGCTTCTGCCAGGGTTTGTGTTAAATAACTCCCAGACTAAACACGTGTTGTCACTAACCTTTGTAACCTGTTACTCTAACTCAGACACTACCCCTGGGAGTAAAAACTCACTCCTTAGCGTGCTCCTCCTGGCTTTTGAAGAAGGCCAAGTCCTTTTAGCTGAAAGGAGAAATGATTGAATTAACATCACTCATCTGATGAAATCCAGCTGGAACTTTGACAACCTCCATCAGCAGAATTGTTTCTCAGCCTGGGCTTTACTGCCCAGAGGTTTGGAAAGACATAACCCGGGACAAAGGGACACCAGAGCTGTTGGAAGCTGGGGCTTTGGGCTCTCCCTGCTCTGGGGCAGCTCTCACCAGAGAGCTCCTGAGAAGCTTCCTGGGGGCCATGGGGGACCCCAGCCCTTGTGGTGATGCCAGCCCATAGATACCTGGAGAAAATATCCTCACGGCAGTGCTTACGCTCTGGCACTAACTCTGTCTGTGCAGCCTCTTGTTTCCTTCACTTTTTTTTTTTGTTTCTCACTCTCCTCCTCAGTTGCTTTTCACACCTAATACTGGATTGAGTTTAACACAACTCCTTGTTTATCCACCATGTTCGAGCATCCATTCCAGCCTGCTGTATGACAACTCTAACCAGTCCTCTTCCCTTGTGTTGTTTTCCATTCTGTAACATTCCAGGTCCAGATAGTCTCCAAAAAAGCGAACTACAGCCATGTTCAATCCAAGTGTGGTTCCAAGGACAATATTAAGCATGTCCCTGGAGGTGGGAATGTAAGTATGGGCTCTGGGCAAGCTGTCCTTCTACTAACTCCTTCTCTTGTACTATGTTTTTATGTGTCAGTCGTACAAACGCTGTGTTGCAGGCAGAAAGGGGTGGCAGAGTTTCAGGGCTTCTGGAAATAATAGAAATCATTCTTCTGGAAAGAATGCAGGCAGGAGAATTTTAATTTCCCTCCCCCCCCCCCCCGTGGGATGGTAGGTTGGTTGTGTGGGTTGTGTTTCACAGTACTACAGAAATACACCTGACCTATTTCTTGCACGGTCGATGTGATATTGGTGACCAAGTGCAGGGTGTGCACATTGCTGAGCCTCAGGAGTTAGTTCACCATGGATTCCCTCTGCAGTCAATGGAGGCACCTCATCAGCCCTCTGACCTATTTTAGATGTCTGGGTTTTTTTAGATGAAATAAAATGTGGCCTAAAAGGGCCTCTTACCCTTCACTGGCTCCTAGAGCAAGCCTGAGTCAGATTAATTTCACTTCTTGTTTCCCAAGAAGGGAGACTTTGAAAGAGGAGGGGAGGAAAAGACTCTGGGACTTAATCTTTGAGCTGCGATTAATTTCTAAATTTAAAGGCTCCTGGTTTCTCTGGCAGCAGAGTTGAGCTTATTAAACCAAAAGGTTAATCTTGTAATGTCTGTGTGCTTGGTTTGGAGTGTTAGAACTGAAAGTGTCTGGCAGCAAAATAAAAACCCCAAGTAACAATTCAGCTACTGAAGCTTTTGAGAACATGCCTCTAGTTTGGCAGGCTGGTTTCCTTGTGGATAAATCTGCAATACCTTAACAAATCCATGCAAGGCTGGTTATGCTAGGAATAGGTGGCAGAAATACAGAAATTGGATGGTTCCAAAAAGACACTGAAGTCCTGAAGCCCAGAGGAGTTTTTTTAAATGTGTTTAAATGTGGTGTTTAAATGTGGAGTGTTCAATGTGCTGTGTTCCTGAGGAGCCACATCCAGCTCTCACATCTTGTGATGTTTCTTGCTACCTGAGAGCCCACATCACTGAGAACTCCCTGCATCCTGGTGCTGTGAAAATACTCAGTTTTGGGGGGCAAGTACTCCAGATTTCTGGGGCCAGTACTGTTGCTCTATGGTCAGTGTGTCCTGTTTGACATCTGGTTTTGAGGATACAGATGCTGGGTTGGACCTGACTGTGGTGCAGACTGCCCTGGCTGCTTTTTTTCTGGGAAACACCTGTGTTTTGGCTGACTGGCTGAACTTCCACTCTCCTTGACTAATTCTTCCTTACATTTTTGCAATGGGCAACCAAATCTGGCTTTCTGAGCTTGCTGTCTACAGGTGGGTTGCCAAGATGGTAAAAGCCAGATGGTGAAGCTTGACTCCCCACTGAGAGTCTCTGCTGTGCTCCTTGCCTTCCAGTCTGTGGATCCCCACCCGTGGTGGGATTTGCCATTCCTGTCTGATATTCCCATGACTCAATATTTATAGGAGTGCCCATGTGTGTTTGTGGAGCTTCCCATAGAAACCCTCATGTAGGAGATTTCTCAGCACACAAAAACAGAAACTGATGTTGGGACCATAGCATGTGCCTTCAAAGTATTTTTTAAAGCACATTTCTGTTTCTCCTGCATATTTCATCTGTTTTTGTCACCCAAGTGTGGGCAGACTGGCATGGCCAGTGGCAGAAGTCTCCTTGGCTCTGCTGTAGAAGAGCAGCTCTTGCATCTCCCCTGCTTGTGTGCTCAAAGGATTTTTAGAAGCCACTTCAATTTTGTCATTCCTACCTTGTGGAGTCTTTTAGTGGAAGGAGTCTCAAACACACTTTTCCTTTTTTTGAGGCCAACAGCAATGTGATTGAAATGCAGGGGATGTTTTTCTTGCTTGATTAACTCCATCAGTGAACTATTCTTTCTTCTCATGAATCACCAAACCTGTCCTGTCCTGGGGACATTGCCAGCTCTAGGGGACAAGTGTGCCTGCTTTCTTTCTCCTTCCACACTCTCTTCTTCCCACTGCATTTTTTTCTCCTTGATCAACTACTTAAGCTCTTTGCTTTGAGAATAGAGAATGAAGTGCTGCTTATTTCCAGGTTCCAAATGCCCCCAAAGCAGCTCCAGGCAGTTGTTCCCAGCCATCCGACACCCCCAGCCCAGCCAGCACCAATGTGAGCAGCCAAGGTGCAGAGGCCAGGCTGGTTTCCTATCAAACCCTTTCTTTTCAGTCATTTTTCTATCTGCACTGTAAGGTTAGTGTCCCCTTCCAAGATGTTTTCATCTTCAAACAGTTAATGCTGATCACTTCTGACAGAAAACTTTGGGGTGTTCAGTTCCTGAAGCACACTGCTGATGGGGATGTCTGGAAAGTCCATTGTTCTGATTCCCTTTGGAATCCTGTGGGACAGGAGCTGTGGTTGGCAGCAAATGACAGCTGAGCTTTGGGGTTGCTCTGGTAGGAGTGATGGGTGTGCTACCTCAGTGAGGTGGTTCCAAGTTGGTACCTGCTGTGGGTTCCTGTTTTGCTCTATACATGGAGATAATTACTTCTCCCCTCCAAGAAGACATGTCCAGAAGCAGTAGAGATTGTTCCTACTCGTGTTCCATGTGCCAAAAAAAAAAAAATGTCTGGGTACAAACAGAGTTAGATTTTTTTGGTAAAAATTTTTGTTATTTTCTCCTTCTCTTTTTAAAGAAAGCAACAGTAAAGAGGTAGATTTTACAAGGGGCAGGTAGATTGAAGATTTAACAAGGTGATTTGGAGTGTAGGGAAGTTTCTCTGCCTTTTGGCTTGTCCTGCTTAGGTGGATTGGGAAAGGGCCAAAGAAAGAAAAATCTATTGAGAGATGAGGATCACAGTTCCCATCTGAGCCTCTGGATCAAGCTTTCAGATCTAAAGTTTATTTTTGGCACCAGGATCTGAGTATTTGGCTTTACTTTTAACTATGCCTCCCATTGCAAACTCAAAAGAAAACTTCAGATTCCCAGCAGTACCCTTCCATTTAGGTAGAATTGTTTGGGTCCCCAGGTGAAATATGAGGGGTCATAAGTGGCCATGCTGGGCATGTCTACCCTAGTTGATAGGGTTTAGTAATTTAAAGTGCATTCTGTGAAATAAATTCAGCTTTATTTCGGTTCCAATCAAATAATGAAAAAAAAGTACTCATTATAAAAGCAGTAGTAACCTTACAAGCAACCCCTAAGAAAACCAAACCTGGGAGGTGTGATCCCAGGGTTTTAGTGTCTGGTGTCATGGAGCAGAGCAGCAGGAGGCTGAACCATCCTGTTCTTCTCATTCAGAGCAAACAGAATATCAGGGCTTTGACTCATCCCTATTCACAAGTGCTGGGAGGGTTCATGCTTCCCATGGTGCAAATTATTGTGATAATTCCCTGTAAGCTTTGAGAGTCACTGGTAAGTGAACAAATTCTTGTTGTATTAAAAAAGAAATATGTGAGATGATCCATAGTAGAACTTTCTTTGCAGGGAGGTGCCAGCTGGTGGTTGCTGACAGCTGGGAGGGGTGATCCCCTTAATGTAACTACCAAACAACCCTGGGTTTTGCTACCACTGAATGTTGTGATGTCAGTTTTAGTGGGATTTGACCAGATGGACATAAATTCCTTCCAGTATAAGTGATCCTATGTTTGTATGATATGGGAGATCTCCCAGTAGCTAAACAAGAAGTTCACCTGGAAAACTGGAGATTTTCATCCACCTGGAGCTGCAGGGGGAATTTTAAAGATGTGTGAAATGATGTTAGAAAAAATGTTAGAAATGGGGCTCAGTTCAATACACTTGGTCCAGGTATCAGAGATAAAATATATTTTTGAGCTGTTGTTCACAAACACCATCCCAGAATACTTGGCTAGTTGGCTTGGGAGAAAGTAATTTATTGAGTCATAAATATCTCATAATTTCATGACTGCATCACCAAACACTTTCTTCATTGAAGGCTTTCTGTGCCAGGATCAAGTCAGTGGTAGAATGAGGTCAGAAGAAGTAACACTGGAATGGAAGTAGCTTCCCCACTCCAGGGTTTGGTCTTTGAGAAGGACAAAAGATCGAGGGAGGGGATTGTCCCCCTCTGCTCCCCTCTGGGGAGACCCCCCTGGGGTAAAGCTGGGTCCAGCTCTGGGGTCCCCATCAGCAGAAGGACACAGAGCTGTTGGAGCCAGTGCAGAGGAGGCCCTGGAGCTGCTGGGAGGGCTGGAGCAGCTCTGCTCTGGAGCCAGGCTGAGAGAGTTGGGGGTGTTGAGGCTGGAGAAGAGAAGGATCCCATGGGGAGACCTTAGAGCACCTTCCAGTGCCTGAAGGGGCTCCAGGAAAGCTGGGGAGGGACTTGGGACAAGGGCCTGGAGGGATGGGAGCCTGCGAGGGGGAAGGGTTTGCAGCTGGGAGAGGGGAGATGGAGAGGAGATCTTGGGCAGGGAGGGAGGGAGAAATTGTTTGGGGTGAGGGTGCTGAGCCCCTGGGTGCCCAGGTTGCCCAAGGAAGCTGTGGCTGCCCCATCCCTGGCAGTGTTGAAGGTTGGATGGGGCTTGGAGCACCCTGGGCTGGGGGAGGGGTCCCTGACCATGGCAGGGGGGGCACTGGGTCAGCTTCAAGGTCCCTTCTGACCCAAACCAGTCTATGGTTCTACTGCTTGCTTGAGTAGTTTGGTCCATGTGGGCACTATGATCCTTGCTGCTGTCCTCAGCAGAGAGGAAGAACCACTGTGAGGGGGCTGCAGACAAAGCCTGACAGTTTGACAGGGCTCAGTCTGCACACTGAAGATGGTAGAGAGAAAAAGCTGGAGCAGATGGCATGTCTCTGGCCTTACTCTGGTTGCTGCCCATCCATTAGTTTCATCTGGCCTCAGTTCCTCCCTGCCCACATTAACCACTTCTGGCTGGGGCAGAACCCTAGAGCAGGGAAGTCCAGAAAATTATGTGGTGGAAAAGGGGTGCAGGGTCCTTACCTCTGCCCTGACATTTGAGATGGCTCATTGGCCTCCAGATCCCCAGGAAGTGTTTCTTTGCATTGAGTTGTTTCTTTTTTGCCTCTTCAGGTGCAGATCCAGAACAAGAAAGTTGACCTTTCCAAAGTGTCCTCCAAGTGTGGCTCGAAAGCAAATATCAAGCATAAGCCAGGTAGAAATATAACTATTTCCTCATTGTGTCTCTGCAGATATTGCAAGTTGTTTCAGGGTAGTCCTGTATTGTGACCAAAAATAGCTTAAGGGGTTTGTTGCTCACAGGGAGTGTTCCTAGAAATACTGTCCAGCTTCTTAGCAACTCCTGGTGGTTTCATCAGCAGAAAAGGGGATTAGCTGATGTTGGATTTCATCTTCCCAGTGAAAATAATCTAATGCTTCAACTCAGCTCAGAAAAAGAGAACTCAGTTCTTTTTTTTTCTCCCCATTTGAAAAAAAAACCAAACCAGTGAACACTTACCATGACCATTCCAGGAGTCTGGAAGCTTCATCCATGTGCTTGGAAGGATGAAGTAACTTCCCTCCAGTTCTTCACAGCAGATGCAAAGGTCTTCTTAGCCTGCAGCTCAGTAGCAGCTCCTGGCAGGCACAGAACACTTTCATGACATATTCTGGAGTGAATGTTCAGGAATTATTTGCTCCCCAGTGAGAACACAGCAGTTACTTCACTTGAATTCCTGCAACACTCAGATGTCCTCACCAAACAATGACCAACCCACAGCCCAGCTGGAGCATGGGCCAGTCTGGAGCTCAGGAAACCCTGGCTGTAGGCACACTGCTCAACTTGCACCTTGTAGCATCCTAAAATATGGTCAGCTCACTCCTGGTTTGTCTGTATCTGAGGACATTTATCTACCCAGGAGGACTCCTGGCAATCAAACATCCATGCACGAGGGACAAAGTTCACCAACCAAAGCTGAAAAAAAAAAAAACAAACTAAAAAATACTACAAGCTTGTCTTTGTCTCCTCCTGGGAGTCCCCTGCAGCCTTCCTGCCAGCCTGGTCACTTGAAAGCAGTTCAACCTTCAGCACCAGGCACCACGCTTGGGTGCACGTTGAGAACAGGGTGCCACAAGCATGACCTCTGCTTAGCCACTGCTCTGGAATAACAAGCTGTGTGTGACAATAACTGCTCTTGTCCAGAGCTGATTAAAGCAGATTAATCCATCCAGAATTATCTCTTGTCAGATATTTTAACTGATTTTTTGTTGGACCAAATCAATTGGTTCCATCGTTGGCCAAAAAAGTGCAGAGGACTCTTTGGTGCTGTCACTGGGAACAGGACTGTGCTTTGCCATACTGGAGTGGGGTTTTTGGAGAAACCTACTGGAATGTGGACTGCACCTATAGCCTTAGATACTAATGGGAATTGCAGTATTCTAAACTAAGAAAATCTTGCTGGAAGTCTACAGTTGTTTCTCTGAACACTCCGTGTTCTCCTGAACCTGAAGTGCCCATCCTGTTCCCACACTTGGCTTCTGCCTCTGGAATGGTCCAAGCCGTGGCACACGGATCTGTGTGGGAGCTGTCAGGGATGGAGAAGGGGTGGGGATGGAAAACAAGGAATGAAAAGGAGCAGAACATGGCCCAGCACTGACAGCTGTGCAGAGGGACTGAGCTGCTGGAGACCTTAGCAAGGGACACTACCAGGAGTGGGCAGCTGGCATCAGAACTGCACCAGTGTGGGCTCAGGTGGAACTGGTATTTCATGGCTCTGCTGAGGGAGGCAGATTCATGAGCAGATCCAGCTGGCAGGAGAACCTCTTCCAGCCTGGCTGCCCCCCTGAGAGCAGCTCCAGGGCTTGGTGTGCAGCCCTGCTTGCTGGCAGCATTGCTTGGGCTGCACAGCTGGAGATCAGCTTTGGTCTTACTGGTCTTTAAACTGAACCCTAACTGGAGTCAGACACTGCAAGTGTTACTCATGTCCTTTCTCCAGTGCTTACTGGGTCCCCAGTGGTTCCTCAGTAGGGCTGGGGAGGGGACAGTTCTCAAGTGAGACCCTTCTGGAGGCATTGATAAACTGTGACTCCTGCACAATCTTGTTCCAGGGGGAGGAGATGTCAAAATTGAGAACCAGAAGCTGAACTTCAAGGAGAAGGCCCAAGCCAAAGTGGGTTCTCTGGACAACGTGGGACATTTGCCAGCAGGAGGAACAGTGAAGGTGGGTACAGCAAGCTCTGGCACACCAGGGTAGGGTTTAAATTTGGTCTTTTTCCTTGTCCTGCTGTTGATATAGTGCAGCTTCTCCACCCCCAGCCTTTTCTAAACATCTGCTTATTTCTCTGACATCTGTTGTGAACCCCAAGAGAAAGTATGAGTTGGAAAGGACAGAACCAGCTCCCTGGCCTGCCTGAATGAGCTCCCTGCCAGGTGTTTCTCAGAGGTTTCCTTCCTCAAGGCACCTGAGAGCAGGGTTCACTCTGAAAACTATAACCCCACAGAGAAGCTCTCTGTGGCCCTTTCCCCCTTCTTTTACCCCAGTGAAGCTATAGGTGCTATATAGGTGCCCAAAGTCCCTTCCTGTGAGGCCAAGGAAGGATTTTGTCCCTCTCCTTGCTCCTGCCCAAGAGAACCAAACCTGCCCCCAGCCTTGGCTCTGCAGCCTGGGGGTCTGGCTCCAGCAACCCCCCCATCCCTGCTTGACCCACCTGGTGCTGGCTGTGTGGGCCTGACCTGTCACACCACAGAACAATGGGGATTATTTCCTCCTGGGAGAGGAGAAAACAAAATCCTGTGCCCCAAGACCACAGCTCTGAAAATGTGCCTTAGCCTTACCCCCATCAGGAAGGACAGCCAGAGGAGAAGAAACCCCTCCTAGACTCCCACTTCCCTTGGTGTCTCAGCATTGTTTTGGTGAAGCACTTTTTGTGTTGTGGAAGGGTTTGGAGCCCAGCTGGGCTGAGCCATTGTGTGAACAGCCCCGTGAGTCTGAAAGGAATAATCCCTGCCCTGCAGAGCTGATCATGCAGCAGAATCCATGAGTATCTTTAGTGCTTAATCATCCCTGGTCAAACAAGGCCAGAGGTGGCTGCCAGAGGATTTGTTGGGGACACATCAGGACTCCTGGCTCCAGGCCTTGATGTGAAGTTCCAATTGGGGCTGAGGGGAAGCAGAGAAGCTGCTGGTGGGGACTGATCTGTAATGGTGCCTGGCTCTGCCAGTTCACTGCAGTGTCTGGGTGCTGTCTGGGATAGCTGTGGGTTTCACTGAAGTTCTGAAATCCTGCCTGGTCAGAAGTAGTCTGATTTTACAGTGTTTTTATCACATCTCCATGGGTACCCAGAGTCTCTGTCCATAACACTCTGATCCATCTTGGGCTCTGACATTTATCCTGGCAGTACAGAGACCAAATCACTTCCCTGCTGCATCCTGCAGGTCTCAACCAGTGCTGGCATCAGAGCAGAGGCAGGTGGCACTTAGGGACCTTCAGCCATGCTCAGGAGGGCTGGCTGCTCCTGCTCAGCCATGCTGTGGCTCTCATGGAGGTGTGGGGATCCTCCAGGTCTCTGCAGAAGCACCAGGATCCTGGTGGTGCTGTCAATTCAGGGGTGGTAACTGAGCCCCCAGAGGGAAGGTCTTGCTGCCTGTGGACTGAGCAGATTCAGAGCCAGTCCATGCTTGGGCTGCCTGCTCTGCAGGGAGGGGGCTTGGCTTGGTCTTGAGAAGAATACAGCAGCCTTCTTCCCCTGGGTCAGACTTTGTGGGCACAGAGCAGAGCTGCTCAGGGCTGGACATGTCAGCTCCCCCATACTTTTGCCTACTGAACATGGTAGCAAGGGGATGTCCTGGCTGGATAGGCTGCTCCTTCCTGGGCTGCTCCAACACAACATCTTGTCAGCTTGCTGTGCCCTGCAGTGCTGGTGATGTATGGATGTCTTTTAGTCTTTTCTTTATTAGCAGTGGGACATAGGTCTTCTCCAAGGCTTGTAGAGGTTGGTAACTTCAAGGGTCAGCAGCTATGGTAGGAGGACAGACCAGCACAAAATCTTCTCTAAAGTTCATAGTCCAGCATCAAGCAAAGATGAGGCCCCTTGAGCAAACTTGGCCTTCCTATTTTGGGGTCATCTCTGTGTTACCACAGAATCCCAGACTGGGGTAGTTTGGAAGGGACCTTAAATCCCCCCCAGTGCCCCCCCTGCCATGGTCAGGGACCCCTCCCCCAGCCCAGGGGGCTCCAAGCCCCATCCAACCTTCAACACTGCCAGGGATGGGGCAGCCACAGCTTCCTTGGGCAACCTGGGCACCCAGGGGCTCAGCACCCTCACCCCAAACAATTTCTCCCTCCCTCCCTGCCCAAGATCTCCTCTCCATCTCCCCTCTTGCAGCTGGAAACCCTTCCCCCTCATCCCATCCCTCCAGGCCCTTGTCCAAAGTATGGTTTGGGTCTGTTATATCACTGTGTTCCCAAATCCTGGAGGCCTCTTCACTGCCATGTTCCCCACCACCTGCTTGCTGTGTGCTCTGCCTCACTCCTCTCCCTCTGCCTCTCTCTGCCCTCGCCCTCTTGTCCTCTGTCACCAGGACATCACAGGCCTGTGTTGGGCCCACGTCACCCATGCTTGGATGAGGTGGCAGGGATGGTCTGCAGGGCCCAGAGCCCCGTGAGAAGCTGGAAAGCTGCTCAGGGCGGTGGCTTCCAGGGAGCAGAGCATCTGCTTCCCGCTTCCAGCCCTTCCCTGCTCCCTGCCTGTGTCCGGGCAAGCTGGGGAGGGCGGAGGGGGCTCCGGGACCCTTCCCCACACCCCCATCTTCTATTGACACCTCGTCCCTGTCATCCTCCCCACCCCGTTGTCTCATTGTAGGCTGAGGGGAGCGTGGAGCCCGGGCAGCTCCCGGCCCCTCAGAACGGAGAGGGTCAGCCGCGGGAGAACGGCCTCGGGCCGGCAGCGCCCGCTGCCCCCAGCGGGGGTGAGCAAAGGGAAATGCAGAGCTTCGAGACTCAGATACAAGAAACAAGTAAGTGCCTGCACCTCCCCTGGAAGCTCTCCCGCCGGGTCTGGGGGGTGAGGAGATGGCAGCAGGGCAGAGCAGCTCTGGGCAGCGATGGCTGGAGGGTTGCTTTTCCGCCTGTTTGTTTTTTTAATACAGAAAATTGCCTTTTATTTTCCAGGCATCTAATGATGACATTATGGTATCGTCTCCCATCCCCCTCCCCCCCCCGCCTTTCCCTCTCCTTTCTCCTCTCCTCTTCCCCTCCTCCCCTTCCCCTGCTCACCTGCCCTTGTGTCACTGCAGATTGAATCTCACAAGCTGACGTTCCGTGAGAAGGCCAAGGCTCGGACAGACCACGGAGCAGAAATCGTCGTCTCCAAACCCCCCAACCTTTCCAGCAGCACTTCCCCCTGGCGTGGCACCTCCGTCAGCGAGAGCCTGGCCTCAGCCTCCTCCTCCTCACCGCTGCAGCACCCACCTCCCCTCGCAGCCCTTTCTCAGCAAGGCTTCTGACCCCCTCCCAGCCCCAGCTCCCCTGCTCCCCCGGGACGCAGCTTGGCTCTCTTAACCCTGCAGCTGGCGTGGGATGGGGACAGGGACAGGGACAGCGTTCTGCAGGGCTCCCCTCCTGTTCCACCTCCTCCCATTCCACCTCCTCCCAGCATCCCGGGGGTTCGCCCCTGCCCGGGCTCCGGTGGTCCCTTTTTTTTTGGCTGGAAAGGGGCTTCCTCCCCTCTCCGTGCCTCGTCCCTTTTTGGTTTTAAGGGGGTACTGGAGGGAGCGTTGGTGTTGGGCATCAAGTGGTGTCCAGGCTGTGTCTTGCTGTCCCTAGGGCTGGGGAGGTGCAGGTGGAGCCTGGGTGGTGGGGTGGCCCCAGCTGTTGGTGGCAGAAGCCAGGCCAGTGTTAACAGGGATAAGCTGTGATCTTTCTTGCTGTCTTTTTTTTTCGGTTGGTTTTATTTGTTTTTTTAAGAAAAAAAAAGCCCCCCTCCTTGCCGCTTGAGTTTCTGCTGCTCCTGTTTGATGATGATATATATTATACACACACGTTTAGGCTGTTTTAACTGTTGACTTTAACCTTTTATTCTTTGTGAGCGATGTGATTTATCGTGCTACAAACCCATGCTAAGTTTCCTTTTCTCTTTCTTCTTTTCCTAACGTAGGAGAGTAGAGACATAACCGCTGCTGCAGTGCTGGCTTCTTACTGACATATCCAGCAAATGTAACTCTTTTTGTTGTTGGTTGGTTGTTGTTTTGGTTGGGGTTTTTTTCCGTTGTTTTTTTTTTTTTTTCTTTCTTTCTTCCTTTCTTTTTAATATTTTAAAACGATGGAGCAAAATTCATGGGATTAAGCCATGTCTGAAACGAAAGGCACAAGAATGTGTTAAAGGAAAACTTGCTGTAAGATCAGATGAAGCCTGTGTTGACTGCAACGAGAAAGTCTTGAATCTGATGCTTGTTAAAAAAACCAAAACCCTCCTTGTAGGGCCAAACCGTCAGTCCCGGGGAGTGCCCAGGACCTTCTGCTCATTAGCAAGGCAAAGACGGTTTATTTATTAACTTGCACAGCCAAAACCCTGGGATTTATCTTCTTTCCAAGCCAGGGCCTGAGGTCTGGAGGAAGGGCAGGAGGCTGCTGTGGTGGTGGAGTTGCAGGGTACCGCAGGTCGGGAGTTCTGAGGCTCGAGCAGGTCCGTGGTGTTTGTTGTGTGTGGTGGTGGTGTTGTGCCAGAGGCTGGTGGGTGGGTGACCCTGGTGACAGGCTGAGCAGGTCCCAGGGGGGACACTGAGGTGGGGACAAAGGGACAGGCCACCTCTCCCTAGGGGTGTGAGGCAGAGGGGGAGCAGAACGTCTGGGGAGGGCTGGGTGGGAGGCAGAGCCCCGGGCTGGGGCAGGGGAGGCAGGTTTTTAGTGCCAGGGAGTTGCAGCGCTGACTTGGAAGGAGATTTACTAATTCTTGGAGGTGTGAGCTCCTCGTTTCATGTTGCAAATGACACTAAAGGAATGAAATGTAAATAAATTTAAACGAAAAAGAAAAAAAAAGCAGCCTTCTTGGGTCGTCGAACTAATTTAAAGTGAAAAAAAAACAAAAAAGCAAAAAAACATTAAAAAAAAAAAAAGAAAAAAGCATAATAACAAAACACTGGGATCAAAGTGAACTGAACCAGGTGTGTGCTAGGGGGGGGCTGCTCAAGGAGGGGACAGAGGGAAGCCTGCAGCTTCTCATGCTTGTGGGAATCTTTCTTTGGGAAGCCGACAATGACACGATAACCCGGAATCTGTATTTACACTCAAAGATTCTTATTGCACTTGTATTTTTTATATTAAAGTTTGCATGATTTCTAATAAAATGGCATTAAAATGTACTAGTTTGCATCAAAGTCGTCTGCTAGTTTCATAAGTGCTTTTTCCTCCGGATACAAATTGAAACAAGCGATGCAGATTTGCACCTGAAAGGGGCGGTTATATATACCCCAGAACATCCCCCCCGTGCTTCCCTCTTCCTTCCCCCTCCTTCCCTCCTCTCCCCTCCATCCCACATCCCTCTAATCCCACACCAGGGACCTCTGCCCAGCCAGTGGCTCCCTGTCCCTCCTCTTGTGTGTCCCCAGCATCCCCACTGCCCCCCCTCAGCCCCAGCCTTAGCTGGCACTACCCCCCCCTCCCTGTGCCCTCCTGGCTGCCTCTGTCCAGAGAAAAGCTGGGGAGGGGGCTGCAGGGTCGGAGCCCCCATTTCTGGAGCTTTGTGGTGACACTTTTGACACCCTCCAGCCCGTCCCGTGGCCTGGGAGGGTGCTGCCCCCCCCTCACCCGCATGCCCCCCTCTGGTATATATCACTGCCCCTTGGCTGATGCTTCCTTCTTTCTCTGACTGCTAAATTCTAAACACCAGCTTCAGCTTGTCAGTCTGCAGGGTTGGTTGGTTTAGTTTCGTTTTTGGGTTGTTTTTTTTTTTTAATTTTTTTTTTTTTTTTTTTCTCCAACACTTGAATTCAAGGCGAAGTTTGGAGGAGAGGGAGTGGGAGCAGTCAGACCTCCCCAGCAGGGACAGGCAGGGGCTGTGGATCTGCTGCGGGTCAGGGTGGTGGCCACAGGGTCAGGGACCAGGCAGGGGCTGTGGGTCTGTGCTGGTGGCAGCAGCCAGGGACCAGTGAGGAGGGGGACAGGGAGGTCCGGTGGTGTTTGTGGTTAAACCAAAGAGGAGGTGGAAGCTGAACCTGTGGCGTTCCTCTCGCTGCTCTGCCCGGGTGGGAGGGAGGCAGCCGGGTCCTGGTTCTTGGTTCAGGTGCCGCAGGAGGAAGGCAAATGGCAACATTGCACTTTATCTTCTGAGAGAGAGAAAAACGAACAAAATAAGCAAACAAACCTCTTAACACCCTGCATAGGGGCAGTAATTCCACCTTTTCCCCCCCTGTGTTGCTTTTACCGCGTTTTATTGACTGCTGGGCAGGCCTGGCCGAGGCTGTGGTGTCTGTGGGAGGTTGTGGTGGCTCCGGGCCTGGCCCTGACAGGAACCTCCCCAGACCCACAGGGTGCAGCTGAGCTCTAACCCTTCGGCCTCTGCTTCTGTGCCACTTTCTCTAACACTTGTTGTGCCTGTGTGTAGCTGACAAACTAAATCCAGACCCACTAGTTTGGTGTGGTTTTTCTAGGACAGCTTCAGTTTTTAATATGGATTATTATTGTTATTATTTTGGTTTGGTTTTAATTTCATTTTGTTTCATGTAACCGGCTGTACAAGGTGTTAGCCTGGGAAGAGATCCATGCGTGGTGAAAATTACTTTAGATAACTACCTGGAGAGCTGGGAGTGAGCTGGTTAGTGCTGGGATCTTGAAGCCTGTGGAGAAGCTGTTGGCAGAGTAGGGCAGGGGAAGGAGCTGTGGCTGCTCCAGGGCTGGGGGGAGCAAACTCTCTTGGGGGAGGGGGAGAAATTTAAAAAAAAAAAAAAAAAAATATGTATAGTTGTGGTCTGAATGATGTGCAATTTGAATGTACACCTTCCTGTCCTGAGATGCCTCTCCTGGGTCCTGGCCTCTGCTCTTGGTGTGAGGGAGATGAGGTGGGGAGCAGGAGGGCTGTGGTGGCTGCAGAGTTGGGTGCTGGTGGGGGGCTCTGTCCCTGCTGCCTCGGGACACAGCCCGGGCAGCACCGGAGCTCTGGGTGTGCCCGAGTCTGCTCGGTGCTCAAAGGCAGATCCTGAGCAGGGGCGAGCTTTGGTTTGGAGGTGTCTGAGGCTGCTGTGGTGGGAAGGGCTGTCCAGGAGCTGCTGTCCCGCAGGGCCTGGGGTCCCTCTGGCAGGGAGGAGGTTTCCTGGCAGCTCTCTGCAGATCAGTGATGAATCGAGTTACTTTGGGGCTTTTTGTACTGTTCAACCGAGTACATTGAAGTAACCAAGTCCCTGGGCTTGAGGCCGCAGGAGCAGGAGGGTGGGGGTGCTGCTGCAGCCCCCCAGCTCGTGCCTCCCCGTGGGTCGGAGTCCTGACCACAAACTGAATGTAGTTGCCTACGCTGCCCCTCGCTGTTGTCACCCGCGTTGTGTTGGTGTGTGAGGGGCTCTGGCACCCTCCTGTGTTTGTGTCGTTTAGGCAGAATTTTTAGGTTGTTTGGTTTGTTTCTTTTTTTTTAAATTTTTTGCTTGGAAAGTGGACGGAGCTCGATGTGGGTGACGTCCTTGGGGGTGACATCCTTGGGGGGGTGACAGGGACTCCTGTGTCACCCCACATGTCCAGGAGGGAGCAGCTGAGGTGGTCACTGGTGGCTGCAGCTGTTGGGAGGCACTGGGTGTGGGAGAAAAGTCCCCCCAGAGCTCTCCCGGGCAGGCTGTGGGTGGGGTGGGCAGTGTGTGGGGGGCAGCAGTGGGAAGTGGGCTCCATCTCCTTCCTCCTCCTCCTCCCCACTTGCCCTCCAGCCAGAGTCAACCTCTGCCTTTCCAGCCCCCCTCTCACAGGAGCCTCGCTGCCCACCAGTGGGGGGCTGGAGCTGATCAGACACGAGGCTCCATCCTGCACCCCCTGTGCTCGTTCCCCAGCGTTGCCCCAGACCCCGTGTAGGTACAACAAGGATGTGGTGGGGGAAATGACTGCCTGGAGGGGAGTGGGCTGAGAGGACAGGGAGGCTGCAGGGGGCTGGGGGGAGGACCCTGGAGGGCCCATTCCCATTCCCATCGCATCCCATCCCACCCCACCCCACCCCATTCCCTCCATGGCCTCGGGAAGTCACTTAACCTCTCTGCCTCAGTTTCCCCATCTGCAAGGTGTGTGGGGGAATGATTCTGCTTACCTCACCAGGCTTTTGGGAGGCATGAGCAGTGTGTGAAGTGTTCTCTAAATGTGATGTATTATTATTATTATTATTATTATTATTACAATTACTATTATTTTGTGTCATAGGGTTACTCAGCAGCCACCCCGGTCTCCTGGGGGGCTGTAGGGTGGTGGCACTGCTGTCCCTGTGCCACGGTGGGTGCTGAGGGGTGGGCAGCGAGGGCGTGGGGGGAAGGTTTGTGCATGGGTGCAAAATCCAAGACAACAGCTCTGGGGGCTTGGGGAGGGGGGGCTGGGGCAGAGCCCCTCCTGCCTTGGGGTGAACTCGTACAGGTTTGCTTTTGCCTTTCTGTCTCACCCCCCTGCGAGGGGCTCTAAGGCTGTCGTCTCCTTAGCAACATTTCCCCATTTGATGTTGTGATTCTGACTATTGTAAAGGGTTGAAATAAAGCTTATAGATGTTCCTCCTCAGCTTGGGCCTGAGTTTGTGTGGGGGGTGGGAAAGCTGGGCTGGGGGTGGCACAGTCAGGAGGCACCTGGTGTCCCATCAGGTGGCAGAAGGCATGAAGAAAGGGGTAAAGGAATTTTGTTGTCTCCTTTGCCTTCAAACACCATAAAATTCTCCTTTCCTCCTGCCCATCCCACCCAGCTCCTCAACCAGCAGTGGCCCAACAGGACACGTGTGGAGTCCTGCACCCAGCTGTGACCAAAGGGGGGGTCTGAGGGGCAACCACCACCTTCCAGCAGGCTGCTCCCCTGCCAGCTTTTAGGGTAACAAAACAAAACAAACAAAACAAAAAACAAACAAACAAAAAAAACCAAAACAAAATCTTTACTCCTTCAGCTGAACACCCATGAGGGATGTGGTCTGAGATCCTAACAGCCTTCAGTGAGGTTCTGCCCCATGGCCACTGTCCCCATGGCCCCAGCATCCCACTCCCATCCTGGGGCAGAAATCCCCCCCTCAGGCAGCCACAGCTGCTGGGGCTGCTTCCCCCCAGCCCCCCCAGCACCCAGTGCTGATACTGGGACCCTGATTGCTCCTTGGTCTTACAAACACGAGGGGGGAACCCCCACACCCCTCCCCTCTCACCCCTGCTTTTCCCAGGCTCCAGGCTAGAGAAGCCAGAGAACCAGAAGCTTCAGACTTTGCTCAGTCACTGAAATAAAATAAATAGAAAAAAAAATGAAGAGGACAGAGGCAGTTACTACTCTATCCCTTTTTATTGTCTTTAATCTATGTTGTAAAAAGATCCAGTATCACATAACAGCCACTGAAGTATCCCAATATCACACTAGTTCTGAACCATTTAGACAATAGTTTAGTCTTTTTTTTTTTTCCTTTTTTTCCCCCCCTTTTTTTTTTTTTTTTTTTTTTTGGTTTTTCTGTTTTTTTAAACCTGCTGGAAGGGAAAACCATACTGCCCATTATACAGGCCAAAAAAAGAAACAAACACTGGTCAAATAATAGTGACAACTTCAAGCAAGTGAAATGAAGATGAAAAGTTTTGCGTGAACACAGGCTGCAGGACTCCCCCAGGGCCCCGTGCTGGTGCATCCAGGACAACAGAGCTGAGAAGCTCCAGGAGCACAGAACCCCCCCAGCCCCCCGGAGTGGGTCCCCAGTCCCCACAGCCCCACAGCCCTTGTGCTTTTTGCCCCCAGCCACTGGCACCGCGGGGCTCCCACACCCACCCCCCCAGGTACATCAGCTCTGATGGCAGAGGCCACAGCTTCGTTAATTAAAGCCCATGAAGAGTAAATTAAATCTTCAGTAGAGAACAACTGGGAGGACCCAAAGGGTGACCCCCAAGGAAGGAGGCAGCTCCTGGGGACTGCAACCCCCCTTCTGCCATCACTCCCCCCCTGCAGCCAACCCGAGGGGTGGCCCTGGTTCCCCAGCACCCCGGCTGCTTTGAGTTCAGATACAAAGAGCATTAAGAAAATGGGAAATAAAAACAAATGATCCCAGGCCACTGCCCCTGGCTGAGCTGCTGGGGAAAGCAGCAGCCATCTCCTCCCCCCCTCCAGCACCACTCACAGCCTCCCCCCGACCCCAGCCAGGGCCCAAGGCTCCAGCGAGGCCCCCGCAGCCCGGGGACCCCGTTCCCCTCCCGCACGGCCCCGGCCCGAGGGCTCCCGTGTGTTACAAACATGAAGAAGCCTCACAACAGCCCTGTGAGGTAGGTCACTGTCTTCATTTGACAGGGAATCCAAGGCAAAGCTGGGATTAAACTCCAGGTTTTTCACGTAAACGCTGTGCCGGTCATAAATCCTCCTTTCCACAGAAATATATGGTCCCCTGTTCGTAGAAAACAAAGAATTTTTGGTGCCTCTGCTCCTGGCTTCCCGCAGGAGAAGGCTCTGACAGGCAGACTGGCATCCACCACCATGTCCTGTGCTGCATGAGTTACAGGGATCCGGCCTCCTCGGCATTGGGAGAACAAGAAATTAAAAAACAAACCCAAAAAGAAAGAGTAATAACAACACAAGAGGACAAAGAGTACAGGGGGGTCGGGAAGGAGAAGTCACAGCTCAGACTCCACGCGTGGGGCAGGCAGGGCCCCCGTGGTGAGGGTCTTGTTAGAGATCCCACGTGGAACCTCAGGTCCATCTGGTGCCTTGAGGGTTTCCTCCTCTCCCACGGCCTCGGGGGAGCCGGGATGCTGAGGGATGCTCCCCACCCCCTGCGGATCCACGCTCGGCCCGGCCCCCGGAGCAGGCACAGCCACGGCGTCCATCGTCCTCCTGGCACCGAGCGGCTGCTCCAGCCTGGCCCCGTGGGGATGGGGCCCAGGAGGGCCCGGAGTGGCCACGTCCTTGCCTTCCAGTCCGGGGACTGACGCCGTGAAGAGCGGAGGAGGTGGGGGTGTCCAGGAAGCTCGGGTCCTTGGGGCACTCCCAGTCCATTCCGGGCGAGGCTGCGCTGGCTCTTCCCAGGCGGTGACCATGCACGGAGCCGAGAGCGGGAGGTTCAGACAACATTAATCTTCTAGGATGGAGAAGAGATGACTTCACAAGGGATAAATAGAACTTTTATTTAAATAAACATTTGTGAACATCTTTATACAAATTACAAGTCCCCACACAAATCCTCCAGCTCTGCCTAAGCGCCAAAGCTGCCAGGAGGGCCTTTGAGGAGATCCACCAGGATGTCGAGCAGCTGGCTGTGCTGGTGGTGCAGGTCCCCAGGGATGGCGGCCATCTCGTAGCACAGGCACGTCTCCACCATCTTGGAGAGCGACACGCGGAAGTCACGCAGGAGGCGGATGGTGTAGGAGTCTCCCTCCAGCACCAGGAGGTCACTGTCTGTCAGGGAGACTGTTGCTCTCCAGCCATCATCTTAGTGGGAAGAAGAGAGGAGGTGAGAAGCAGGAATGGTGCTGGCCTGTTCCAGCCTGTCCTGGATGCTTGGCCCCCTCCACCACCGGTACCAGGGGCAGCACAGGTCCTCTCCACATATTTTAGCTCAGAGTCTGAGGTCTCAACTGGGCCAAGCAGTTCCCAACAAAGCCAGACAAGCCCTCTGCCCCAGCACACTGGGATCTTCCCACTGTTTCCCACAGGAACGGGGCTGAAGGCACAACCCATCTGAGCTCAAGGGCTTAGAGAGCAACCACAGCACTGCCAAACCCAGGAGCCAAAGCACCACATCCCTGGGGTGAGAGAATAGCTCGCTCCTCCCCACACACCTGCCCAGCTCCTCATTCCCCAGGGAAGAGCCTCCAGGCACAAGCCTGCCTGCAGCTTCCTTGCCCCGTCTGCCTGGAGAGCTACAGCTGATAAATCATCCCCTTTGTGGCCCAAACACAGCAACACCTGATCCAAAGCAAGAGGCTGAGAAAGCAGAAGACCAAGGAAACAAGCAGAGCTGCTCGGAGAGGTCAGGGTGGCACCCAGCAGCACCTTGGACTATAGGGGTGAGGTGTCTGGGGTGTCAGGAGGACAACACACGGGGAGGCCTCAGCCCTGCAAGCACTCACACTCACCTCGGACGTGGATGTCCGTGTCAGTCATGAGCAGCACAGCCAGAGGGTGGACCTGGGAGGAGTCCCTCACAAACACTCCCCCGTTGGACTTCACCGCCATGAAGTACGTCAGCCAGCGGCTGTACAGCTTGGATGCCTCCCTGCACAGGAGGAGCTTCATCAGCCACAGACAGAATTCTCTGGTAGTGGCACACACACACTGGGGTCCTGTGTGGTCTCCACCCTCCTCCCATGTGACAGAGAGAGATGTTGCTCACCCACCTGTTGATTGTTGACTTGTGGAGCAGGACGGTGCCGGCCTTTGTCCTGTAGGCATAGCTGTTGGGTTTGAACTTCCCCTGACGGGTCACTTTGCCTTGTCTCACCTGAAAGGAGAAGAACATCACCACCACCTGCCCAGCCAGCAGGCACTGCCCATCTGCAACTCTCCCCATGGCTCTCTCTCCTACACGTGGCTAGGGACAAGTACGTTCCTCCACCCCCAGAAGCTCTGCTGTGTTAGCTGGGGACATCCGTGGGGGTGAGCAGACCTGGCAGTCACCCAACACTACCCAGGGAGCAGCAAATAGGAGGAGGAAGATGCCACCTCGATGGCTCCCTGATCAAGCTACAAGAACCCAAGCATGGAGCTGTGCAGGCTGGGGGGGATCCAGGGACAGCAGTGGAGCAGCACAGGGAAGCACAAGGAGGACATGTGACTGGGACACAAGCTCCCAAGAGAGCACAAGCATCTCGAGGCACCTCAACGTTTCCTTAGGTGAGATGCAGTGACCAGCAAACCCAGGAGATGATGGAAGAGGAGGGAGTCAGTACCTGGATGAGGTTGGGGTAGAGCCCAGCCATGAGGACACCCTTGACCAGTTCTTCCTCTTCACTGTACTGGTTACATACAGACGAGGGCATGGTACAGTCAGATGGGGATGACACCAAAAAGGCTTCATAGAGGTTCTCAGAGAACTGCTTGACAAGGCCTAGAGGTAGGAGACAGCCCCAGGCAATGAGATTCACCCTCTCCTTCACCCCACCATGAACAATTCAGTAGGGCAGCACCAGCTCTGGCCACGGTGGCTCAGCCTCAATGCTAGGACAGCAGACTTGTCCTGCCTGTGGCCTCCCTGGCACCCAGGGCTACCCCTGCACCCAGGAGCACCACAGCCAGAACCCACGCCCACTCTGGTGCCACCTGCCCACTCAATCCCACTTTCTCCACTGCGTTCTTCACTGGTTCCTCAGCCCTTCCAGGTGCCAGCAGCTCAGACTCACCGTTGATGAAGCGCAGGCTGGGGCCATACAGGTAGTAGTCCTGCAGGTAGTTGTCCCTGGCACGGCTGTCCCTGCGCCTCAGCACCTCCTCCCAGCCTGCCACAGCTCGGACGAAGGCAAGGTGATCACTCCCACTCTCCCTGCTCAGCACAGCCTTGGCCTGGGACACAGAAAAACGGAGTCAGCTGAGTGCTCAGCCCCTTCCCTGCCTTCCTCTAGAAGATGCACCTGGGTTGAGGCAAACACATGGATGAACACGGGCTGGAAGGAGAAGAGACTGAGGGCAGCCCTGAGGAGAAGGACTTGGGGGTGGGGGTGGAGTAGGAGCTCAATGTGAGCCCCCAGTGCGTGCTTGGAGCCCAGAAACCAACCAGGCCCTGGGGGCATCAAAAGCAGCACAGAAGTTGCTTAAGGGAGGGGATTCCCCCCCTCTGCTCTGCTGAGCCCCCCCAGCAGTGCTGTGCCCAGGTCTGGAGTCCCCAAGAGCAGAAGGACACAGAGCTCCTGGAAGGTGTCCAGAGCAGAGCCACTGAAATGCTCAGAGGGCTGAGCAGCTCCCTGGGAAGCCAGGCTGAGGGATTGGGGTTGTTCAGCCTGGAGAAGAGGAGGCTCCCAGGTGAGCTCAGAGCAACCTTCCAATATCTGAAGGGGCTCCAAGAAAGCTGGGGGAGGGCTTTGGACACGGGGGGGGTAGGGAGAGGACAAGGGAAATGGGTTAAAACTTGGAGAGAGAGGGGAGATTGAGGATGGACATGGGGGAGAAATGCTTGAATTTGAGGGTGCTGAGCCCCTGGGTGCCCAGGTTGCCCAAGGAAGCTGTGGCTGCCCCATCCCTGGCAGTGTTGAAGGTGTTGAAGGTTGGATGGGGCTTGGAGCCCCCTGGGCTGGGGGAGGGGTCCCTGACCATGGCAGGGGGTTGGGGCTGGATGAGCTTTATTAAGGTCCCTTCCCACCCAAAGCACTCCATGACTCCAAGCTCCTGACCTTGTCCACCTCAGCACGGTTCTGCAGGCTGCTGCTGAAGGGGTCCCTGGTGAGGCAGGAGACGATGACGAGCAGGGGGTGGAGGCAGCGGTAGATGGAGGCCAGGACGATGGCCTTGGCCAGCCGCGGGTCTGTGGAGATCTGAGCCAGGCGCTTGCCCAGCGTGGTGAGGGCCTCCCGCTGGTCCAGCACCCCTGCAACACAGCCACCCGTGAGGGGACACCCTTCAGCCCACGTGGGGACGAGGTGGGGGCTCTGGGGAGCTGCCAGGACAACCCTTCCTACCAGGACTGAAAGGTTTGGTGACCTCCAGATGAGGCACAGCACAGGTGCCTGCAATAAGCACCCAAACTTCCCAGGCCAAAAAAATGGCTGACTCAGCCAGATGACAATCTCCAAGAGTCCAGCTGTAACTCCAGGTCACAACTTTCCTTCCTTGGCAGTGTTGAAGGCCAGGTTGGATGGGGCTTGGAGCAACCTGGGCTGGTGGGAGGTGTCCCTGCCCATGCAAGGGGCTGGAATGATATGACCTCGAAAGTCTCTTCAGACCCACCACAGTCTGGTATATTCTACAATTCTGTCATCCCCACACATACTTTTTAAACCTTGAGAAGTTCTTCCCACTTGCTTCTTGAGCAAAGCAGCGTGGGAAATAGAACAGTCCCACAATGTGTGAGGTTTGGGAAGTCCCCGTCGGCTGCCATCCCTGTCTAGGGAGCACCCTACCCAGTCTATCCCACAGGATCCTCAGCCAACTCCCACCTCCCATGTTTAGACAGCAAACATGTTCCCATCACACCCACAGCAGGACACAGCATTAGCTCACCAATCTCCTGCAGCAAGATGACTGCTTCATCCACAGCTTTGATGTCAGGGCTATCCAGGGCCTTGGAGAGAAACTCAACTGCCTGTAATGCAGAGGGGAAAGGGAAAAGGGAAAAAGAAAGGGATGTTTCCCAGACAGCAGTGTGGGATAGCCCTCGGGAGCCCACTGCCCTGCCCCAGGGCCCCAGACTGCTACACGGTTCCCTGTCTGCCTGCAGGGATATGAGCTACACCCCCTCCTTCCTTGCAGAGCCTTTCAGACATACCCAGTAATCTAAACATTCTGTACATTTCCTGGTCCTAACTTCCCCTAGGAAAGGGAAGGAAAGCAAGAATTAGAGACACCAACACTTTGGGTTTTCCCTACTCCTCTCTGTGGACAAATCGTGTCTCTGGAACCAGTACCAGGCAGCCCACATCCCGCCGGCTCCGTGGGCTGCAGGTTTTGCACAGGGTGTGTCCTCCCGTGCTTACTGTTTTCTCTGGCATGTGGATCTTGGCCTGGACCACCAGGTTCTCCAGCGGGGTGCGGAGGATCTCTGGAACTTGGTAAGTGGGCATCTTGTCCAGGCGGCTGCGGGGGAAGAGGTGATAGGCGAACCCCGACTGACAGCGGCCAGCACGGCCCCGCCGCTGCACCACGTTGGACTTGGACACCCAGACTGTCTCCAGGCAGGACACCTAGGAGAAGGAAAAGGCATGGATTGAGTAGGGATGAACTGAGTGTCCAGCCTGGAGAAGAGGAGGCTCCCAAGTGAGCAACCTTCCAACACCTGAAGGGGCTACAAGAAAGCTGGGGGAGGGCTTTGGACACGGGGGGGTAGGGAGAGGACAAGGGGAAAAGGGTTAAAACTTGGAGAGAAAGGGGAGATTGAGGTTGGAGATGGGGAAGGAATTCTTGAATTTGAGGGTGCTGAGCCCCTGGGTGCCCAGGTTGCCCAAGGAAGCTGTGGCTGCCCCATCCCTGGCAGTGTTGAAGGTTGGATGGGGCTTGGAGCCCCCTGGGCTGGGCGAGGGGTCCCTGACCATGGCAAGGGGGTTGGGACTGGAAGAGCTTTAAGGTCCCTTCCAACCCAAACCATTCTATGCTCCCAAAGTTCCCTGTCCTGTTTAAATCCAGCTTTGCAGCCTGTCCACAGGCCTCAGACACTTCTCACCACTGCTCAATCACCCTGCTGAAGGGCAGGAAAAGCCCTGCCCCCCCTCCTGCATCTTGCAGTGCCAGTTACCAGCAGGCAGCAGCTTCAAGGCCCGATGAGAGAAGATGGATGAGACCCTGATGCCATCTGCTGGACACCTGCCCTGGCTCCACATCACCCTGCTGGGCTAGGAGCTGCCAGCAGAGCATGGTCCCTGCCTCCCCCACCACACAGTCCTGCTGTGTGCTGGCACAGCCACTGCAGGGTCTGCTTTGTGAGGTAACTGGGTTAAACCCGAGCAAACATAAAAGGGTTGAAATGTTCCGAGGTGTGAAATGTCACCTGGCCCTGTAAGAAGTGGCATCCCAACCCCAGGCACTGCTCCAGCCTTGGGGCAGAGCAGCTGCAAAGTGCCCCGGGGGAAAAGGCCCTGGGGGGGTTGGGTGACACCCAGCTGAACAGGAGCTCAGGGTGTGCCCAGGTGGCCAAGGTGGCCACCAGCATCCTGGCTGGGACCAGCACTGGGGTGGGCAGCAGGAGCAGGGCAGGGAGCATCCCCTGGGCTGGGCACTGCTGAGCTCACCCCTCAAATTCTGGGGTCAGTTCTGGGGCCCTCAGGAGCAGAAGGAGATTGAGGGTCTGGAGAGTGTGCAGAGAAGGGAATGGAGGTGGGGAAGGGTCTGGAGCACAAGGAGAAGGTCTGGAGAGCATGGAGGAGGGGCTGGAGAAGATGGAGAAGGGTCTGGAGAAGTTGTGAGGAGCAGCTGAGGGCCCTGGGGGTGTTGATCCTGGAGCAGAGGAGGCTGAGGGGAGACCTTCTGGCTCTCTGCAACCCCCTGAGAGGAGGTTGGAGCCAGGGGGGGTCGGGCTCTGCTCCCAAGGAACAAGGGATGGGACAAGAGGAACTTTGGGCACAACTCAAGTGGTGCCAGGGGAGGTTTAGGTTGGAGCTGGGGAAGAATTTCTCCCTGGAAAGGGTTGTCAGGGCCTGGCCCAGGCTGCCCAGGGCAGGGCTGGAATCCCCATCATCCCTGGAGGGGTTTCAGAGCCCTGGAGATGTGGGGATGAGGGACATGGGCTGGGGGTGGCCTGGGCAGTGATGGATTTGCCTTCAGTTTCTCTGAAAACCCTGGCCTTGGGCCTGTCAGTGGGGAGCCTGGCAGGGAGCTTGGCAAAGGCAAACACTGTCCCCAAACAGGGACACAGTGGCCGTGCCCCAGTGGCAAATGGGAAGCAGCTCTATCACCCCATTAATGGAACCTCAAATGCTGCTCTAAAAACATCCAGTAGCTCCAGTCTGTCCCAAAACACCCAAGAGGTGAGGGAGCACCAGTACCTTGGTCTTCAGGTCGTAGCGTTCCTCCTTGTGCGTGCCACTGTCCACCACATGGACAATGTCATTGATGGTGATGGAGGTCTCAGCAATGTTGGTGGCCAGGACAATCTTCCTGACACCAGGGGGAGGCCGCTGGAAGATGTTTTGCTGGTCCATCATGGGGATGTTGGAGTGCACTAGGAGATAAAAAAAACAGTCAGACCTGCCCTGCTGAGCTGCTTTGCAGTACAAGGCCAAGGTGGGCAGATTCTGAGCCCTTCTGTACCATCACCTCCTGTTTCCAGAAATGGGGAACAGGGATGGGGACACCACTTGTAATACTGATGGTCATTGCTAGGACTTCCTGGCCAGCCAGACCCCAGGAAAACCCTTCCACACATCAGCTGGAGAGGCCTCATTTCACTTGTTTCAACCTATGGCTCTACATCAGCAGGAGCTCTGATGACTC
Organism: Heliangelus exortis; assembly: GCF_036169615.1. Taxonomy (NCBI): domain Eukaryota; kingdom Metazoa; phylum Chordata; class Aves; order Apodiformes; family Trochilidae; genus Heliangelus; species Heliangelus exortis. The sequence continues at coordinate 837,893 of NC_092423.1, forward strand.
CTGTCCCAGTGAGGGTGATGCCACCACCAGAACATCCCCAGGCCCCAAGCAGAAGTCCCAGTCCTTCCCACAGTCCAGTTCTGCAGCTCCCCCTTTCATTTCCCCTGCCTCTGGTGATGGAAACAGGGTATCCTCACTGTCACTTGGTCAAAAATGGTGACCAGCAAAGGCCTGTAACTCTTTTACATCATGTACTTGCCTTGTTACTGATCACTGATGGGGAGAAATTCCCAGCAGCTGCACAGGACAGCAGGGGAGCACAAGAACAATGCAGGTTTCACAGAACACCACTTGCATTTATTAGCAACTGAGCAGCTTAAAGCTGTGCTCCTGGCTGGCCTTATTTGATATTGAATAGGGAGGACTATTTAAAAAAAAAAAAAACACAACAAAAAAAGAACACCAAACAAACCAACCCCTAAAAATCTTGGAGCCCTGCAGAGTAGTAGTGGCTTCTGTTATAAATTTCCCTCCCAAGATCGAGAGCACTAAATTCTCTGATCACAGCTGAGCTGCAGAGGACATTTCCATCCCACAAAACAGGTCTTGAAGATCTTTTCTCTGTAGGCTCCAGCAATGAGGAGTTTAGAAGTTTCCTCCTAGCCTAATTTGGCATGGCTGGAGGCACAGAGGAAGCCTGTTCCTTTGATCACACACAGGTCTGGATGGCCCCTCCTGGGAGGAGCCATTTGTGCTCAACACAAACAATCACACCACAGGTATCTACACCAGAGCCTCCAAGCTCACTCTGCAGCAGAGCACAACAAGCTGAAGGGACTCATCGAGTCTCCTGGGCTCTCCATTCCCCTTGAATCCTGGGGAGAAAAGGTCTGGAGCTGCCAGCTCACCTGGCAGGACGAGGTAGCGGCTGTTCTGAGAGCCGAGCATCTCCAGCAGGCGCTGCTGCACTCCTTTGATTTCCTGCCAGCCAGGGAGGAAGCAGAGGATCCCACCTGGAACAGAGCAAGACTTGAGAACACTGGAACTGCTGCTGCTGCACAAAAGGGACACCTGGTATTTCCCCACAGCAAGCTTTAGGCCAGGAAACTCAAAGAAAAGTAGGGCCAGGGTCCAGGATGTCTCCTGCCGGGTGATCCCCGAGGAGAACTGCATCATATTTATCATGAACAAATGACAGACACAGCCCTGTCAGACCCAGGGGAATGTTCACCTAGATTTGATACCTGCTGTGCTGTACCTGCTTTGTGAGCTCCTCAGGGCAAGGCTTTAGAGCCAGAAAGAAGCCAGGCTACCTGTTAGTTTGAGGGTGATTACCTTCTACTAGCTCTGACCCACCTAAAAGTCTTAGAAATCAGAGAGTCCTGCCTTCTTCACAAAAACATCACCTGCCAGGCAAAGGTATTTAACAGGAATGGAAAATACCAAAATTGTGCAGCACAAGCCTGCAAATGCTGGAGCACAGAAAAGTCTTGGCCTTCACCCCAGGAACAGCTGTATCTGAGGACACTAAAACTGAGGAGTCAGATGCTGTGTTATCCAGACTCCAAATTAGCTCATGCTACACTGTTTGAAACCACCCAGTTCACCAGGAACCTGAGGTGGCCTTGCAGATGTCAGCTCAGCATCACATTTTCTCTGCTGGGTTCACTTCCCTCCCCTCAAACAAAAGCCAAGAGCAAGGAGGCAAAACAGAACCTACCTGGTTCTCCATGGGCATCAATCTGGAGAACAAGGTCGGTGATCAGATCAAGATCAAGGACACATTCATCATCTGATTGCTGGATAAAACAGAAGGACACAGGCAGGTTAAGTGAATGGCAGTCTAGCAGGCAGCAGAAAGGCACACAGCCTCCCAGAGCACCTTCTGCAGAGAGCAAACACCTGTACTTGGACAGCCTGGCCAGAACTAGGAGCCAGGAACCTCAGGAGCCTGGTTTTGGTTCCATCTGGAACCTGCTCTGATCACAACTGCTGCCAGCTTCCTCTGCTGTGCAGTGAGAATACACAGTCCCTTTGCAGTTAGACAGATTTGGAAGCTGGGATTTCTGTACCTCTACAGAACAGCACCTAACAAATAATTTTTAAAAAATTATAAAAAATTTCTGTGGACAAAACTGTGCCATATGCACCCAGAATTTCAAATCCACCAGGCAGAGAGCTGCAGATTTCCACCTCAGTAATTTGGAGCAGTCCTACCAGGTCATCTCAAAAAAGCACAGGTAAAAAAAAACCCAGCCACAACAGCAAGAAGATAACCCCTAAGGCAATGGGACACCCTCAGCAAGTTTGCTGCTGATACAAAACTGGGAGAGGTGGCTGATGCACCAGATGGTTGCTCAGCCACTGGGAGGGACCTCAGGAGAAATGGGCTGACAGCTTCTGGTCCAGCAGGCTGGACTAGGACATGTGTAGAGGTTGTAGGCAACCTCAACAATTCTGTCACTCCATGCTCCACAAGTCAAGTAAGATAACTCACAGCAAAGAGCATGTGTCTGGAGGGCATTTTCCAGAGGAATAGCTGCAAAAAGCAGCAATCAGGGAATTCAGTCATGCAGGACTGGTAGCAGACTGCTCTAAGCCATAACCACCCTAGTCTGGGACTGGGCTTGCCCAGAGTATGCAGACATTCAAGTCTGTGTCTGTGTATGTACATCCAAGTACAGCCAGCTGTTGGCTGACTCAAACATAAACAAACTTCACCTTAAAGAGGGACAAAAGTAACTCAGACCCAAATCTGAAGTCATCTTTGTCTGTGATTTAACCAAAACACGCTGGGATTCTACTAAGCTGACTTTACCTCACCAGGGTTGATGTGGAGTTAAAGCTAAGCAAACACTGTCCAAAAACCACAGGGAAGAGGGACCAGTTCCAGGCCCAACCTCTCCCCTGCTGGCAGGCCAGGAGTCAGCTCCTCATCCAAGGCAAAGAGCTGAAACCCACCTTGATCTCGTAGTGCCGGTGTCGGTGCCGGCCCAGCTTGGCCAAGATCTCCTCCAGGTAGTACTCCTTCACTGGGTACATGAAACCTGGCACCTTCACCACGGGGCAATCCCCAAAGTAGTGGGAGAAACGCTGGTTATCTCCCGTGGCACTCATCAGGACCAGGCGCAGGTCGGGGTTCAGCTTCTGGATGCCCTTCAGCAGGATGAGCAGGAAATCGGTGTTGACGTCTCGCTCGTGGACCTCATCCACCACCACGTGGCTGACCCCCTCCAGGCTGGGGTTGCCCTGCAGCTTCCGCAGCAGGATGCCCACGGTGCAGAAGAGCAGAGCTCCTCCCCTGGCAGGTGGCTTGCTCTCCAGTCGCACCTGGTAGCCCACGTTCTTCCTCATGTTGGGACCCAACTCCTGCGCCACGCGTTGGGCCACCGAGATGGCGCTGATCCTCCTGGGCTGGGTGATCACCACGTTGCAGCGGGCGCCGCGGCCCTCCAGGATGTAGTGCTCCAGCAGGAGCTGAGGGATCCTCGTGGTTTTCCCACAGCCCGTGTCTCCTGCTATTACCACCACGGGGTTCTGCTCGATGGCTGACAGGATGGTGTCCTTATGAGGATCTACTGGTAGCGGGTGGCTCTCCTGCCACGAGGATCCTCTCCTTTTCCAGAGGGCCAGGAGGTTCTGGCTCAGACGGACCTCCTCTGCTTCCAGCATGGGGATGTATGTCTTCCCTGTGATTGCATCACTGATGGCACCAGATTCCTTGCTCAGGTTCATCATGTCATCGGCGATCCGGGGCCTGGATTCCCTGATGTCCACAGGATACTGGGAGAGATGGAGAAGGTTGGCAGGGACAGAGATTAATCACAGAATCCTAGAATGGGCTGGGTTGGAAGGGACCTCAGAGCTCATCAAGTCCAACCCTTGCTCCACTCCCCCCGTGGTTCCCAGCCCATGGCACTGAGTGCCACATCCAGGCTCTTTTGAAATATTTCCAGGGATGGAGAATCCACCCCTTCCCTGGGCAGCCCATTCCAATGGTCCTCAGAAGGACAGAAAGAAGCAAGTGCCTGAACAGACTCAGCCTTTGGCTTTGGAGTCACCACGAAGCTTTGCTGTAGCCTCCAAGCTCTGCCAAAGCCTCTTCAGTTCAGGTAATGCAGCCACTCAGATTCTGAGCTGAGGTTCTTTCAAGTGAGAATGAACTCAGGCAGCTTCCTGCCTTTTCCTCCTTTATTTTAGGAGCAGTATTAGCACTGATGCCTGAACTGACAGGCACAAACCAGTGATGTAAGCTCTGCAAGTCAGAGGCTACACACTGTGCAAGTGATGACTTTTGGAAACTATCAAGCTACAGCACTCTGCCCTCCCTCAGGAAGCCCAGACCTGTAACTTGCACAAACTCTAAGTGTGCAGCTAAGCCAGAGACATTCTGTTTGGGCAAAAGAAAAAACACCAGTCCCATATCCCACAGGAAGAATTAAAAGGAGCAAGAATAGGTCAGGAATTGTCTAGAACACAAATCAGGGATTGAAATCATCAGGATTTAAGGTCCAACTCCAAATCAGAATGACTTGGGTCACCCAGAAGCAGCTGCTGTCATAAGTGCAGTCTTGGCTTTTTGAGGCATTCACTAGTGCTGTGTTAAAGATCACCTGAGATCTCCACTGTTTGGGCCCAAGTGTAGAGTGACTTCAGGGACCTGCCAGCTTCCAAACACAGGCATTGTTTTTAATAACTTCAATAATAAATCACACACATTTGTATGTGAGCCACGCTCAGGCTCATCTTAATGCAGCACTAACTCCTGCTTTGACAGCAAATGCTCCTAAGGGACTGTTTCTCAGCACTGCTTCAGCTCCCGTGGGTGTCTGCTCACCACAGGCCCACCAGGAAGAGGGATCCCCTGAGAGAAAGCACCAGCAGGTACCTCTGGGTCTGCACCCACCACTGACATGCAATGCTGTGAGAGAGTCCTGAGGGAAATGTGCAAGTACCACCAGGTCCTTGTAAAGCTGAGGCACAACCAGAGCTTAAGGGCACTAACACAACCATAACCCTACAGAGGAGGCTATCAGCAAGGCAAAACATCCCAGAACCCAAACAGAGAACTGTCACAGACACAGAGAAAGTCTACTGCCCAGAAAGGTTCTCCCTTCCCCTAAGGCCAGCAGAGACCCAGCATTTTCTGTGGCAAACTATGACACCCTCAGCATTTTGATGTGAAGCTCTGGGCCCCTGTGCAGAAATGAGATCAGCAGAGGTGTTCTCAGGCAGCTGCAGAAGCCTTACATGGTTCAGATAGTTCTCAATCTTGCGCAGGGTTGCTTCAGGGACCTTGATGTGGCAGGGCTTCCTCTGGTTCTCCCCCAGCTCCCGCAGGGAAGTCATGTTGTACATAGCATGGCTGAGGGGGTTGTTGTTCTTGTCCACCAAGCCCAGGCTCTGCAAAGGAAGAGGCAAACACAGTCAGACACCAGACTGCTGCACATGTGTCCTGTGTGTTTGGATGGGCAAACTCCTACCCCATGTCCCAAATCCACACAGTAAGAAACAAGACATGATCTCATCTGATCTTCAGTGAAACAGGCACACTGGAGCCAACTGCTGCCTGCCCCCAGCACAAGGTCCACAAGGTCTTCAACAGACCCACTGAAGAAGAGCAGTCACAGTTCTATCAAAAAAACCCCAAACCCCTCTTGCAAAGGGTTGTTAACTCTCTTGTTGTGGTTCTAGCATATTGTGCCAATTCAGTAAGTCCTACACTATTTCTTGGACTTCCCTCCCTGCTGGCTCTGGAGTCTGCAGCCAAAGGACTGCAGCAGTGTGTCTCACTTAGGAGGACGAGAAGATTGCATTAGCAGACAGCAGCAAGGTGGCCAAGAGAACAGGCTAACGTTTCCAGAGTGATCCTCACACATCCCCTCACTGAGGGCTCTAAAAAAGCACAACAGCCCTCACAGGGTCATCACAGATCAGACACTAGAGGGGTACAAAAGCAGTTTGGGCTGAATCCCAAGGATGGGAAACACAGGTTTATTAAGTGTGAAGTCCCAGATAAAAAGTTTCAGGCTCAAAGAGCCTGAAGGAGCCCCTCTTCATAGACACAGGATGCAGGAGCCCCGTGCACTTACCTTCAGCTTCTGACAGGCCAGTGCTGCTGCTTTGTTTTCTGCCTCCACCTTGCGCCGGCCCTTGGCAGCGAAGGTCATGGGGCAGGGCCAGCGCAGGGTGAGCTTGCAGATCTTGGTCTTGGTGCCCACTGTGCGGAACTGCATGTACTCCTGTGGGGCAGAGAGTGGGGTGTGGGGAGGGGGAAACACCACGAGAGGCTGAGACTGCCTGGCCTTGGGCAGCCTGGAGAGCAGGAGGCGCCCAGGTGAGCTGAGAGCAACCTCCCAATATCTGAAGGGGTTCCAAGAAAGCTGGGGGAGGGCTTTGGACAAGGGGGGGTAGGGAGAGGACAAGGGAAATGGGTTAAAACTTGGAGAGAAAGGGGAGATTGAGGTTGGAGATGGGGAAGGAATTCTTGAATTTGAGGGTGCTGAGCCCCTGGGTGCCCAGGTTGCCCAAGGAAGCTGTGGCTGCCCCATCCCTGGCAGTGTTGAAGGTTGGATGGGGCTTGGAGCCCCCTGGGCTGGGGGAGGGGTCCCTGACCATGGCAGGGGGGTTGGGACTGGATGAGCTTTAAGGTCCATTCCAACCCAAACCAGTCTGGGATTCTATGAACTAGGCAAGCATTTTTAAACACACTCTGATATTTGTGAGCTTAAATTACTGGGGGTAGGTGTTCAGTTGGGTTTTTTTTGTTTGATTTGATTTTGGTTGTTTGTTTGCTTTGTTGTTGTGAGGTTTTTTTTGGGGGGAAGTATTTTTGCTGTTTGTTTTTTTTTTTAAACAGCCCACTAGAACAGTTTTACTGCCCTGAATACTGCCCTCCAGCTCCCAAGGCACAGGCTAAGCATAGGTGAGAGCAGCCAGCTGAGTGGAGAACATCACTGAGAACATCCTAGGGGTGGAGCACAGCTCCTGTCCACTCAGCCTCTGAGGTCTGGGAGGGAGCTGGGTGACACACACCAAGGAGGAGGATCACTGGGTACTGGCAAGAATCAAGTTGTGGAAAGATTCCATCAGCATAGAAACTACACATTACTTTGAGCAACACAAACTTGGGTTTGTTGTGGGTATAAGGGGGAAATGCAAACCAATCACTTTAGAAATCACTCTCTGTTCAGACAGCAGCTCCTCTCTCACCTCAGCCTCAAGTAAGAATATTCCTCATGCTTCTGTTAAGACATTTCCTCAACTCTCAGCACAAAGTCTTTTTCTCACTCTCCAGGCTGATTTTTCTAGGCCTAGTTTCAACCTCCTTCTCTCCCCCACTTTTCAGCTGCCCAAAAAAGCATCCAAAGTGATTCCAGTTGGAAGTTTTAGAGCTTTATCCCCTGCAGGTGCCTGGCAGGGGGCCAGTCCACCAGTGCCTTACCTTGACCGTGGAGGAAGAGGTTGCAATCTGAATCACTTGGGCCAGAAGATTTTTGGGAAGTGGGAACTGCGTCAGGGCACGGATGGCAGTGTTGTCATCTGTCATCTCAATGGAACTCCCTCCTCTGCTGGATGGAGGGTGAGAACAGGTTGATACACAAATACCCACTCTCTGCTCTGACCTGCCTCTCTTCAGGCTGCTACTGAGCCCTGAAACTGAGCAGCTCAAGGCAGAGATAAATTTGGTCATCTGAAAAGTCAAGCTGTGTCTTGCTGCTCAAATCCTCTCCCCATAGAGCACTCACCCAGCCCAGTTAAACCACCTAACAAAAAAGCAATCAAGTTCTGACACTAGCACTACAAACCACATCACATCAACAGCTTGTAACAGATTTAATGAGAAAATTTGAATACAAAGAATCCCTAAAACCCACCATCACCACCAGGTCCTTATTGATCTTACTCGTGTTGACTATTAAAAAAATCAAAGAATTATGCTTTGATTATGATTCTATGCTCATAAAACATGAAATCAAGCAACCAAGGGTGCTGGGCTGTATTATTTAAACTGCGTTTTTCCCTAGGAAGGTTGGACTGGATGATCCCTTCCAATATGACACTTTCTGATTCTGTGAAGCACCCATGGTGACGAAAAGGAGCAGATTTAACACCTTCCCCAATACCAGGATGGCCAAAAAGAGCTGTCTGAGCAGGCAGCAGGGCAGACATACCTCGGGTCTCTGCCCGGGGTTCGAGCATCCTGATGTGCCATGGGCAGATAATCGGAAACATCGATCGCTTCTTCTTCCAGCTCTCCTTCCTCCAGCTCCCCTTCCTCCAGCTCCCCTTCCTCCAGCTCTTCTCTCCTCATTGCTTTGGGCATCCTGCCCTGCTCCATGGGCTGGATGGAGTCGTCGGGCTCCATCCGTCGCCAGCAGGTTGACAAGTCAGCAAGAGAGGGTCCTGACTTGGAGCGCCACTTGCCCTCTGAGCACCACCTCTCGTCGGGACAGCCCAGCTGCTCAGCCAGCAGCCGGTACTTGGCAGCATCAAACAGCTCATTCCTGGGCCCCAGCAAACCCCAGCCCTGAAAAAGAGGAAAAAAGTGCCTTGTTAGTGCCTTGTTAGTGCCTTGCAGTGAGGAGATGGGGAACTGCAGGAAACTCGAGCGGAGCTGATAAAGCTGATAAGGCACGGGAGCCCAGGAAGAAATCTTCATCTTCCTCAGAAAAATGAGGGAAACAGAAAGGGAGTTTCAGGAACTGAAAGCTTTCCTCCTGTGTTGTTTCTTAAGACATGGAGAACACTCCAAGAAGATACCTGGATGATTGTGTTCAGCTTTGATCCCCACTGTACAAAAAGGGTGTGGGCAGGCTGGAGAGGGTCCATGAGAGGATGATCAGAGGACTGGAGCACCTGACACATGAGCAGAGGCTGAGAAAACTGAGGTTTGTTCAGGCCTGAGAGGAGAAGGCTCAGGGGAGACCTTCTGCCCATGTTCAGTGCTTAGAGGGGGCTCCAAAGCAGCTGGAGACTCCCTGTGTCCAAGGAGTCCCATGGACAGGACAAGGGGCAATGGGCACAAGGTGCTCCTGGGGACATTCCCAGTGGACACCAGAGGAAAATTTTTCCCCCTGAGGACAGTCAGACCTTGGAATGGTCTCCCAGGGGAAGGGGTGGATTCCCCCACTTGGGAAAGTTGGAAGTCTCAGCTCCAGGGGTGCTGAGACATCTCAGATCAACAATAATATGAGAAGGGTTGGAGCAGATGGGCCTTGGGGTCCCTTCCTAGCTGACACTCTGGGATTCAAAGGGTCACTAACCTCACCTCCCAGAGCACAACTGCTTAGCACCACACAGCTTGTTAGAAAGGGTGGCCCAAGATTTACTGGTATTTTATAGACTATTAACTCTATTTAGAACTCTGAAGCTTTGAAGCCCACTGCAGAGCATGAAAAGCAGCTTTTTGGAAAGGCTGCCCCAAGCAAGTATCATCTGGGGTGACAGGACACGAGAACACAGGGAATGGTTCATCTCCTTTCTTTTCAGAGGAACTGTTATTTGTGTAAGCAATGCCTACATCCTCTCTACTCAAGCAGTTTTTGAAGCAGAAGAGTTCCTGAGTACTGCTAGCTTCCCACCTACAATTACAAGTGAAATCACATGAAGCTCCAGACCTATCTAGAGTGCATCCCCTGCCATTCTCTTACCAGACTGCTGCAATACATTTGTTACATCTTTAGGCCCCCCCATGGCCCCACATCAGACAAAACTGTATTATTTTGTGCTCTAGGACTGCCTAAGACAGCAAGAACTCACTTTTCCAGCTGCTGTGCTCAGAGTCACTACATTCAGGCAGTTTCACTTCTCTTGATCCAGTGACTATTTATTTAAAGCACCATTTGTAGCTATTTCTTTAGCTAACATTGTCCAAGGGACAAACCTATCGTGAGGCTCTTCTGTTAGGTTACAGCTTTAGTTGACAGAGCATCAGAGTTCAAAATTCTCCATGCTGCATCCACAGTTTCAAGGTTGGGGTTTTCTTTCCAGTTCACTACTGAAAATACTGTTTACCTATTTTCCCAAAATGTGTAGAGAACTTTAAGTCTAGGTGGAAATTTTTTTCCTTTGAAAGTTTCTAGGCTGTCAAAAAAATCAGGAAAAAAATGTTTTTGTTGCACATTGACCAGTGAGGATAAAACAAGAATATATTTCCAATGAATCTCATCTGAATGAGCATCAACCACACTTCAGGTGGAATTAAGTCAGTCAATGAAATGAATATTTTGTTTCTCACAGAAACAAAAGCCTAAGCACAGAGGCCAGCTGAAAGAACTGCTTGTTTTAATGCTGCAGTTCATTACTTCTGAAGGCTTTAAAAACTCAGTAGTTATTCCTAAAGGTAGCTTTTCTCTATCTAGAAGCAAATCAGAAAGCTCTCTTCTGGTCAGAGGAAGGACCTGCAGTATCTGTTTCAGAGATGAAACTCCAAAAGCAACCTCACCTGCTCAAGGTAATAGGCAAGAGTCAGTGGCAGAGCTGCAGATTAAAACTGCAATTTATTCTCAGATAGCTGCTGTGTAACACCCCAACTTAAACAATGACCTTTACAACTTGGCTGCACTTGTTTGATGCTGGCCATGCACACACACTGATCACCTCCAGCCAGGAACAAGTGGCAGAGTGGTGTAACTTTAAAAGAGTCACCATAAAGCAGAGCACATCTCTGACACACTGCAGCTTGCACGAAGAGGAAATGAGCCTCTGAAGGTACAAAGCTTAAAATACACACAGGCAGACTGGCAGAAGTGTGAGTTAGTGACCAGGAACAGCAAATACACCCCAGGGAAGCTCTAATTCTTGCCATGGATGCTGGGACTAAGATAGATGCTGATTAAGGTCTAGGACATCAAGAACAAAGACCAGAGCTCAAGGAATTCAGTGAGTTCATGCCTGGCTGAAGCAAATGGGCTTTTAAGCTCAAACAGATTCAGACAGCTCAAGACTTCCCTCTCTACTATTAACAGACAGGTCTGCTGAGAAAGTGAGGAGGCAAAAAGAAAGGTAAAAAATGGACCAGGCTGCAGACCCCAGTGCTTGTTTCTAGAAGCTAAGGAGGAGCTCACCTTGAAGAGCTGACATGCTGCAGCTGCTGCCTGCCTCTCAGCATCGATCTTCTTGGTCCCATAGCCTTCCACTTCCACGTTCTTAGGCCACTTTATATGCAGAGTCACTTTCTGAAAAGCAAAGACAGCCAGTAAGGTGAGACAGCACAGAACAATCTCTCTTCTCCACCACCAGCATAGCTACTTCAGGTATCTCTGAACTCCAGGCAAAGAAGGGAACCACGAATGAAAATTCCAAATAAACGTAAAAAGAAAAGCCTGACAAAGGGTGTGAGGTGTCCACAGTCACACAGAAGCTGCAGCCAGGCCAACTTCCAGCACAGTGCCACAGACCCTGGGCCAGAGCTTGACAGGCTGCAGTGTCACCTCAGAGGAACCAAATGCCAAGAGCTCATTACAAGAACAATTCTTTTTCAGAACAGCTGCTCCTGTGTAGACTGCAGCAGACCAGCCCATGGCCCAGGAGCAACACGTGCTCTCCAGCACACTGCAATGACCAGCACCTCTTCCTATCTGCTTCTTTTGCTGCAATTTTAACTAGCATCTAATTGCCTCACAGCTGTGCAGGTGCTGCTGTACCCATCAGGCACCCAGCCTGCAGCTCTTCAGGAGAACCACCAGCATCACAGAGCTCCAGCTGGATGAGAGCAGCTGAAAAACCTGCCAAGGCACAGAATGCCGAGAGCTGAACCCTGCCCTTTTTTAAAACATTGCTCCAAATCAAGAACCTGTTTTACCCCTGGCCCTGCAGATGCTGCAGCTGAGTTTCTGCAAGGCTCAAAGGAGGGAAATGCCTGAGGAATTCTCTCCTGTTTCTGCAGCAAAGATGAAAGGTGGCATTTAAGTCCGCTGGGAAAACCCCACCTATAAGGCTAGAGAACAGGCTCCTGACTTCCCAACAGCCTCCATCTGGCTGGCTGCCTGCCTGCCATCTGAATCTCATCTTACTGTAGGAAATTGCTGCCTATTTTGCCCAGGGGCTCTGCATGAAAAGGCACAGACCTGCTGAGAAAAAAAAAAAAAAAATTGTCTCATGAAGGCCGAGTTACTTGGTCCTCATGAAAAAATGCTGCTCACTTCCAACTGAGACTTCTCCACTCTCTCTCACCTGCCCTTCTGTCCCCACACACTTTTCCTGGCTTCTGGTTTTATGCAATCCAGCCCTTGTTTTCCTCCAAGAGCTCCTCTATTTGTTTTTGATGGTTTTGTTTGGGGTTTTTTTGGTGGTGTTTGGGGCTTTATTTTTAAAAACTCTTTTTAAATCTGAAGTTATGCTCCATATTCATTGATCTAAGTTCTAGCAAGAATGTGAACTCGTGACAAACTAAAACGAAGAGGCACTGCCCATGGCATGCCAAAACTGGAGCTAGGAAACTGTGCTCCTGCTCAAGGAAAAGCAGAAAAACACAGATAATGAAGGAATTCTGAAGTAACCATTACCAATGTTTTGCCTAAGAGGCAGGGATGCTTAAAAAGGATGTGACAATGAAAACTGCCTGGGAAATTTTAGACAGGATGTTATTGGAAAATGTTAATCCATCAGAACTGAATCTTTTCCTGGCAGGTATGTTCCAGCTAAACTCCAGCTGGGGAGGGCTTCCAGCTCTGGAGGGAGACAAAGGGAGGCAGACCCTTGAGCACCCAGCAGCTGAGAACTTCAGCTCAGTTTATAGCTCAGAATTGGACCCAGGCCTCTCACATCCCAGTCAGTGCTCAAGCTACTTGGCCCTGTTTGCTTCAGATTCCTCTGCTTTATTTCACAAAAAACCCCAAGTCTGTTTATCATTTTGCCTTTAAGTGGCACTAGAAATCTCCCACTATTCCAAATTGTTCTTTTCTGGCTGCAATTGAACATTTCAGGCTCTGACAGTTGTTTTATTAGAATCTACAATACAATCTAGGCCTACTAAGGTCTGAAATACAGAGCTGAAATTTTAATCTTCTAAGGAAGTGGGGTCAAAGCCCAACAGATTTCAGCAGACTATGTGACTGCTCAGAAAAGCAGTTTACAGCATCCTTTCAGATACAAAGGGAGAGGGACAGGACCTGCATTTACATACCAAGTAAAGTATGTGAGAATAAGGTGAAACAGGAAAAAATGAGAATATTCCTTGTTTGAAAGATCACCCCACATTTTTAATGTGGAATTACAACACTTCTGTAATTTTTCTCTATTAAAAGAGCTACTTCCAAGATTAGCAGTGCTCTTGACTCACTTCCCACTCCACGTTCCTACCCCACCACTCAGCCCCAGTCACCAGGAGCTTACCTTTTTTCTTGGCCCATTGGTATGGATGTACACCAGCTTGTCCCTTGCATGAGAAATGCCCAGGGCTCGGCCAATCACGCTGTTGAGCAAGTTTTTAGGCTGTGGAAATTCCTTTAATAAGTCTCTGGAATCTGGAAAAAAAACACAAGAGAAGAGCTAAACGTTTTGTAATTCTTGTGCAGTCCTGCTCAGAGACATGTTCTAACACCTGCTCTGGGAGCACAGATGTCTCCAGGGTTACAGAGAGAAAAGAAAGCAGAGGGATGAAGTGGTTCACCTACAATGTCTCCAGGCACCAGCAAATGGCACAGAGCAGTGCAAAGCCTCCCCAGCTCCAATGAAAGATGAGACTGCAAATTCAAAGCAGGCAACAATTCCGTGTGTCCAAAACTTTTCCTGAAAGGCTCTGGGTGTTTGTTGCTTCCTTTTTAAAGTCTTAATAACCTCTGGTTAGAACTGCAGAGCTGACAGGCAATCTCCATAACTTACTGACACTAACAATCATGTAACAGTTTGGAAAGACTTTTTTCCCCAACAAAAATACAGAATAAACAGAAAAAAACCTACAGACTACACATAGCTATGGGATCTGAACACAAATATCCCAGCTCAGAATTCACAGCCCAGATTAACACATGGAGCTGGTGCTGTTCCCTTCCTATGTAGGCAGAGGCAGCTCTGTTTGTCATTCTTTGATATTGTAAACAAACTAAACAACAATGATTGTCTTTGGGGTTTGCATCCCCCTCCTGAACTATGTGGATCACCTCAGGGATAAATCAAGGGTCTTGACAGCACACAAGTTATAATTATATCCATCTATTTGTGAAAGAATATGAAACAGTGCCTGAGGACTTCTCCCTGGACTGACTGAGATGGCTTAGCTAGAGGCTGGCAATATGGTTTTGTGTTCAGTCTCTCTGGGAACCCCCTGGAAAGACCTTTGCCAAGGCAGCCTTTGGAGATGAAGCAGCCCAAGCAGGAAGCTGGGAAGCAGTGCCTGAGGCAGCAGGAACTGAGGGCAGGCAGGACTGGTGAGCTGAGCTGAGCCCCTGCCCTGCCAGGTAAGGAATCCTGCTGTGACACTCACAGGAAGGGGATGTAAATGATCAGTGTAAACAACTCATCAAAAAAATTAAATAAAAATACTAAAAATCCCACTGCCTCCAGACAGAGCAATGTCACACCCACCTCGTGTCCCAGCCCTGGTGCCAACACCACTTGTAGCTGGGGAGGAAGCTGCTCTCACTCCCCTCTCCCATGCATCACCCTCAGATCCAGCACTGTAGGGGGGAGCTTTTATCTTGAGCAGCAGCCCAAGTGAGATGAGATGAAATTTCATGCAATAAAGTTCCCACAAAGGGGCAGCTCTAGCAGCTCCTATTGTGGTGAGGGGTAGGAGCCACTTCTCCCAAGCTCTACCACCACTGCTGCTCCAGCCCTGGCACAAACCCAAAGGTACAGGGAGATGCTGTGCAGCCCAAATCAGACAGAAAGTTATGCCAGGAAAAGGGAGCACACACTTTTGCTTGCCTCAGAAATACATCAGCCAACTGCAGCCCTGCAGGTACCCAGAAACAGTGCCAGGGAAGAGGAGAAAGGAGCAGATCACCCATTCCAGCACAGCTCAGCCACTCTGATCACAAACACCTGCTCCCCAGGCAGGCAGAACTTCAGTCATCTTCTTGCAGACCATCAATGGGTTTGGGCTCATTTTTTTTGGCTTCTAATTCTCTACAGGTATTCAGGAGAAGATTCAGCAATGAGTGAGGAGTCTGCCACACATGATCATTGGTACTGCCAGGATCTGAGATTTTCTATCCATTAAAAAAAAAAAAAAAAAATCCAAGAAGAAATGACCCAAGAGTCACACTCCTTAGAGCATCACCCAGATCTACCATCACATTTTGCCAAAAACTCTGATTGCAGAGTTGCTGAAGTGAAGACACCCAACAACTGGCTCCAGAGAAGAAAGCAAGCATTTAGAGAAAGGCTCCTTAATGCAGCCATGTGCAAGAGATGTTCTCCTAGAAGTTGCTGAGGGAGGGAAAAACTGAAGTTCTTTGGATGTACAAGAGCTCACAGACAGCTGACCCAACCAACAGGGAAATCACAGGAGGTTTAGGGAAGGCAGGAGTGATGCTGCACCATGGCAGGCCCAACACTTGTCAGAACGTGGATGCTTGGGTATGGGAGAGCAAAAAACATGCTGCTGACCCTATCACCCTCAAAAAAACCCCACACAAATCCAGAAGCCCAGCATGCTGATTCTGAGTTTAGGAAAACAGTAATTACTGGTGACACTTTGTTTTGAAAATCCTTCCATAGAAGGACTGACTGAACCCCAGAGAAACCTCCTGCAGAGGCCAAATGGTCCAGACACAGAAGGAGTTTGGGTTCCTCAACATGTACAGGGAGGTACAGAAACAGAACCCCTGTGGCCTGCAGCAAGGATGGGGGGAGCTGGGTATCCTCTGAAGTCAGCTGGCATTGCCATCCCACAATTGCCTCATCCTGACTCGACCCAGGACTGCCTGGAGCTGGGGTTACTCTTCAACCTGGAACCTGGAGGAGAAGCTGGTGTTTGGAGGGCAGCACCAGAACCAGATCTGCTGTCTGCTCTGGCTCCTCCAACTCCACCACCGCGGAAAAGCCCAAGAAACACACAATGGGCTTTTCTGCCCCTCTCCTACACCTGATGCTCAGCCACTGTATCTTCCATTGGGAAGAGTCACTGCAAGAGCCCCCAGGCTGCTGGTTTTCACACATATTTGGGCAAAACTCTTGGACAGTTACAGGGGAATATGCAGGAAGTACTCCAGCTTATGAACACTGTTTGTCCGTGAATTCTCTTCTACGCACTGGCCAGGAAAGCCTGAAAATGTCTCAGCCTGACAAAGAAGTAGAAGCCAATTTTCTGTAATTATACAGCAAATGTGACATTTCTACCTACTCATGCAGCAACCACCACTATATTCACACTTTGACCTGTTCAAGGAAACTGGAAAAGTGACTAAGAGTTTTGGCACTCTGCAGCTCTGTTCCACAGCGCCGGGGACGCACGGAGGGAGGAGGAGTAACAGTTTCCAAATGCACCATTAAATTCATTTATTAAATGAAAAATTAAAACCAAACCAAACAACCAGAACTCAAGCCTCTAGTTGCTTGCCCTTTCAAAGACAATACCCTGAGAAATTGTGTGATAAGGAACAGGCAGAGAGAAGTACATTCTTCTTAAATGCTCCCCCCCAAATCCAATTACCTAATGACAGAGCCAATTCCTCACACTCTGAAGGGACTCCTCAGAGAAGACTAAATATTTAATCCATCCTAGAGCCAAGAAGGGTAGGAAGGATCTCTAAATAACAAAGCCTGGTTCTGGCTTGCAGATCAGCCTCTGAATTACCAGGCACAATGTATTCTTCCCAGCTGACAATGCCATATTCAGCAGCACCATCTGATGTAGCAACAGCAACTCCGAGGTGTGACAGATCACCCTCAGCCCATCCTCAGCCCAAATTTGAGAGCTGAAAGGATCTTATCTTATAGGAAGCCATGCCTCACACTCCTAGTTTTTAAAGAAACAATCCAAAACTGCAGAACTGGATTTACAGAACGCTTCCTTCCCTGCCAGATTGGATTTCTTGGCATCTTGTTCCAAAGAGTGTCTTAGTTCTCTCACTGCTGAGAATTTGGGTAAGAATTATACTAATGGTAGTCACGAGCCCTGAGGAGTACAACCTAATACTCCCAAAACAAAAGTCAGTTGATTTTCACACCCAATTCCTATCAAGCCAGAACCACTACCATGTCCATACCACAGCTCCAGGATCACGAAGGAGTATCAAAAGCCTGTCTTGGATTGCAGACAATTCAGGGTGGGGCTATCAAAAGAAGCCAATTAACTAATTTAAGTTCCTCAAAGCCAGTGAGTGCTTCAGCTTAACTCGACTGTGAAAGTCAATGAAAAAAAAAAATAAATTACAAACCCAAATCCCAGCTGTAGTAGTTAAGCCTTCTCTAACCCCAACGAATCTGAGGAGTAAAGACACTGTCAGGTACAACAAGGGCACAAATAAAATGTCTCCTTCTCTTCTTCCAGGTAGACAGAGGAGCACTGGACTGATTTCCACAGCTTCTTTCTTCCCTCAAATTCTCTTCCCTTGAGAAGCAACAAAGGAGCAACAAGGACAAACTCTTCAATGCTTGTCAAGACAGAAGCCCCCACAGTAATAAATTCAAGTTGGTGAGGAACGCTCTCAATGCATCAAAAATTCACAGGGAAGAAGAAAGCCCTCTGGCTCCATAATATCCATTTCATAAGGAATTAGCCTCGGCATGTTTTACTGGGAAGAAATGGAGGGAGACAGAAAAGGTTCCACCTGGCAGTTTAGTTTGGAGTACACCAAAACAACACTGCTTCTTGGGGGGGTTTTTTGTAGCCACCACTGAGCCACCCTGACCAAGGCTCCTTTCCAAGCATACACAGCAATAAAAACCCACACAGTTCTTGCCTCAACAAGAACAAACTTCAAACTTGGGAAAACTGACAAGGCTTCTCCACAAGCCAGTGAGATGGCCAGAGAATGAGAGTGCCCCTGGTCACCCTCCATCCTTGGGGACACTCAGAGCTCAGCTGGACCAACCTGCTCCAGCCTGGCCCTGCTCTGAGAAGGGGACCAGGCCACATGGCATCCAGAGCTGCAGACCAACCTAAATTCTTCTGTGACACTAGGAGATGGCAAATTTAATTAAGTCCCAGAGAAAAAAAAACTCTATCTCAGAGCAGAACAGTGTTAAAGAGCACATAAAGCTCAGTAATGAGCAGCAAGTGCCACAGAGAATCTGAGTTACCATGGTTGGGAAAGACCTTCAAGAGTCCAACCCTCACCCTAACACTGCCAGGTCCTCATCTCAGCCACATCCCCAAGTACAGTGTCTGCAGGGATGGTGACCACCACTGCCCTGGGCAGCCTGTTCCAACCTCTGATAACCCTTTCAGTGAAGAAATTCTTCCTAAAATCCAATCTAAAGTTGTCTCCTTCAAAAGATTCTGCTCCAAAATCCCACCACCTGGGCCCACAATGCAAAGCCTCAGCTATGAACACCACTGCAATGCTGCCATCCGAGATCAAGGTTGATTTTTCCATATCTGCATCCAAGGTTAATAACAAAAGGAATAAAATGAGGACAGTTAACAAGACATCAAAGCTATCAAGAAGTCAAAGGCTCGGAACTTCCCCTCATATATCTTTATTTAGAATGATTTTTATGACCTCTGTGTGTTGAAGGAAGAGATATACAGGTGGTGCAGATTCCCAACAAGACCCTGAGGAACTTTTTATGTGCTTCTCTGAAATTAATCTTCCAATATTGTCAAACTCTCACCAGAGGGTTTTTCCATGGTCAATCCATCCCATGAGCTGGAAGGATGAGGCCAACCCTTACAAGTTCTCCCCACGTGGCCCTCCCAGAGCTCGTGGGCACTCCCCAGCTCCAGGTGACCTCACAGGGAGAGCCAGAGATGGAAACTCCAGGGAAGGCAACTGCAACCTGAAGATGATGGTACACAAGTACTCTGAAAATGCAGGTTAGAAAAAGTGCTGAGGAACAAAGTACAAAAGAAGAGAGAAGGAAAATAAAATTGGTTTACTGCTTTTTTCAGCCAACACCTGAAGCAGCTCATTAAAGGGTAATTTGGGGTGGTTTAGCATTTACTTTAGAAGTCCAGTAGAAGCCAAGTTAATTGGCTCTGCTGAACAGCTTGAATGCAACAAAGAAAGACTATTTGAGCTACAAGATAGAGCTTAGCAAAACTTCTGAAATGAAGATGGAACCAAGACCAAACAAATTCAGAAACTAGAGAGAAAATGAAGAAAAAAAAATTAAATTCTGGAGGGTGGGAAGGAAGCACAGAACACAGGCAAAAAAGGGTTAAAAAAATAAAGGAAGTTTTTGTGCAATAATAAACCACATTTCCAAAGTGGAAGATTACAACCTAGGAAACAAAACTCGACCCAAACCAGAGATTTCAAAAAGTAAAATATAGTAGTTGAAGTCACAGCCTGGCAGCAATAACCTGCAGCACAGAACTACTGGTATGTTTCTAAACTGGAAGTGTTCTTCATGCTTCATACCCTAACCAAAACCAACTGTCAAAACATGACACCAGAACAGACTTTCAAATACCCTTTTTTTAAAAAACATAACAATTCCTTCCAGCAGCATGAAAGCATTTACCCTTCAAACACCTGAGCCCCACACCCTCTCACACCCAACTCTGTCGTGAGCTGAAGGGCTGACATCCAAAAGAGGGGAGCAATCTTCCAGGCTTTAGACAGAGACACCCTCCCTGGCCAGATTTACGGGCACTGCAAACATCGGGGCTGTGTTGAGCAGAGCTGTCCGTACCCTGACGGGCGCCTCGTTGTGCTCAGGCAGCAGCAGAACCCGGGGGAAGGGCAGATCGAAGCCCTCAGTAGCGAGCAGCAGATAAAAGCAACGAGGCTCGGAGCCGCCCGCAGCCTGCTCCGGCTCTGACCTAACGGAACGGGAGCCCGGGGAGGACAGAGCAGTTTTCCTGGCGGATGCTCGATGGGCGTGCTCAATCCATCAGGATTCCTACCGAGAGATCCCTCAACGATTTTATTCTCGCGTCAGGCCACAGCGGGCGATGAGAAGCGCCGAGGACTTTTGGCCAGGGCCGCCTCGGCGACCTTGAGCCGAAGGGCTCCGCACCCCGTTCTGCTTTCGGGGGAACCCCAACTCTTTCCCCCCCCACCACTCCCCTCTCTCCGCCCGCCGCCAACAAAGAGCCCCGCGCAGCGGCCACCACAAAGGCCTCGGCCCGCGCTGCCCGCGGCGGCTCCCGGAGCTCCCCCGCCCCGGCCGCCCGTTCCCCCCGCCGGCCCCCGGCCCGTTACCTGCGGCGGCGGCAGCGGCACAGCCGTAAGTGCAGACGCCGCCGCAGCTCGGGGGTTCCTCTCCCTTGCCGCGCATCCCGCCCGGGAGCCCTTTGCCCGGGGCAGGGTCGCTCAAAGGCCGCGTCGTTCTCCGGCGATGGCCGCTGCCCGGCGACTCGGCCCCGGGTCGTCCCTCCCAGCCCGGTGAAAGGGGGGTGGCGGGCGGCCCGATGCGGCCTAGCCCAACCGCCCGGAGCGGGAGGAGGCCGGCGGGCGGCCCGGCTGCAGGCGCGGGGGGTGGGAAGCGGGGAAGGAGGGAAGGAGGGAGGGACGTGCGGCGCGTTCACGCTCCCTCCTCCCAGCACCGGGCCGCGGGGCTCGCTCCTCCCTTCCGCTGCGTGCGGGGCCGGCGCGACGCGGCTTCCCCGGCCGCCGGGCCGCGCACACCGGGGGCGCCGCCGGTTGTTGTTCCTCCTCCTTCCCCCCTCCCTCAGCCCCCCCCGGCTCCGCCTCACCCTTCACCATGGCGGCGTCCTCCTCCTCGAGGCCCGTTTCCTCCTCCTGCCTCGCCTCCTCGGAGCCCTCGGGCGCCGGTAGCCGGGTGCAGAGCCCGCGCACTCCCGGCGCGGCCCGGTAGCAGCGGCAGAGGCGCAGCGGCCCGGCCGAACCGCAGGCGGCCGCCGCCTGCAGCAGTAACCCCAGCGCCGCCATCTTGAGGGTGCCCCGGCCCCGGCTTCAGGCGAGGCGCGGGGCAGAGGCGGCGCCGGGCGGAGCGGCGCCCCCTGGCGGACGGGAGGAGCCGGCGTAAGGAAGTCGCCTGCACCCCCGGCCGGGGCAGGGGGCGGGGAGGGGGCTGAGCCCAGGGGGGTCCCGAGTTCCGGGGGGTCCCGGACAGGGATAACGCACCCCAGATACCGACACAGCCGGGAAGGGAAGCAGAAAGGAAAAACCCGCTGCTCGCAAGTCCCTGCCGGCACACGCGGAGGCAGAGGGAGCCGTGAGGCACCCGTGGCTGTGGGGAGGCAGAAGGCCCCCCCCGGGCTCCCCGAAGCTCTGAACCAGCACAATTTTTTTCTGCTTTTCGTACCGAAATTAACCCTAGTGAGAGCTCCGAGCTCTGCCAGCCCTGCCTGGAGCTGTCCCTCCTCCTGACATCACACAGAAACAACAGCACAGGTCAGGGAGCGTGCTCACAGCCCGACAACACATCACACCTTGAGGACAGGGCTGTCCCAGAGGGCTTGGAGACCCTTTTGGGGGTGTCACAAAAAAACCCCAGGATCTCTTCAGACGCAGAAATCACAGTGTCACGGGTTGGAAGGGAGCTCCAGAGCTGCTCCAGTGCCAGCCCTGTCCCAGCAGGATCCCCCAGGGCAGGGCACACAGAACACATCCAGGGGGGGTTGGAAAGGCTCCAGAGAAGGAGACTCCAGAACCTCTCTGGGCAGCCTGGGCCAGGGCTCCCTCACCCTCACAGCCAAGAAGTTTCTCCTCAGCTTCAGCTGGAACTTCCCATGTTCTCCCTTCAGCCCAGGATTCCCTGTCCTATTCCTGGGCACCACTGAACAGAGATTGGCCCCTTCCTCTTGCCCCCCACCCCTCAGCTCTTGATGGACATTCAGCAGATCCCCTCTCAGCCTTCTCTTCTCCAGCCTCAACAGCCCCAGGGCTCTCACTCTTTCTCCACACCAGAGATGCTCAAGTCCCTTCAGCACCCTCCCAGCTCTCCCTTGGCCTCTCTCCAGTAGATCTCTGGCTCTCTGGAACTGGGGAGCCCCAAACTGGAGCCAGGATTCCAGGGGTGCTCTCCCCAGGGCAGAGCAGAGCAGAGCAGAGCAGAGGGGGAGGAGAACCTCCCTGGATCTGCTGGACACACTTTTCCTGATGCCCCCCAGGATCCCATTGCCCCCCAGGGCACATTGCTGACCCAGGGAGACTCCAGAACCTCTCTGGGCAGCCTGGGCCAGGGCTCCCTCACCCTCACAGTGATAAAACTTTTTCTTCTGTTTGCATGGAGCCTCCAGTGCTGCAACCTGCACCCATTACCCTTGTCCTACCACTGGACATGACAGCAGAGCCTGGCTCCATCCTCCTGGCTCTCACCTCCATGTACACACCAACATCCATCAGGTTGTGCCTCAGGCAGCCCCAGCTCCCTCAGCCTCACACACACTCCAAGAAACATCACCACGAAGAGACTGAGGCATTTTCTACAAGGTCTGAGCAACCCTGGTGGTGACACTGCAAACACAGTCCATGGACCAGTCCTCCCAGTCTGGATTTTATTTCAGACTCCTTCCTAACCTCCTCCAGTCACAGGGAACACCACCACTCACGTGCAGTCTGTTCTGTGCTTCTGGCTGCCCTCTGTTTCACTCCTGCACCCAGTTCTTGCAATCCTTGCACATTCACAAGCAAAGCAATCGTCCTGATTGTTTTCAGACAAGGAACAGTTCAGAAAGGGGAATTTAGAAACTCCCCCAGGACCCGAAAGTCATTTTGGGTTTCTTGTCCTCACCCCCCTACACACACACACACACAGGCAGGGTGGGTAATTCACATCCAAGTGCCTGCTACTAAATATAAAGCCCACTTGCAGCCATGTGTTTACTAATATTTAAGATAAACACTAAAAAAACTGAAAGCCAACTCAGCAGCAGGTTCCCTTCTGACACCCTCCTCCCACCTTGCACTCCACTCCCCTGTTACTTGGTTCTGCACAAATGATTTTGTGGCTGAAGCATAAAATTCTCAGGGCTGGTTGAAATTCAAATACTGCAGGATTTTCCTTTTCAGTATTATTTTTTTGTTCTTCACAGCTGAGATTCTTTTCCCAGGCAGTTACTACACATAAATATTGTTATCTCTGGCTGTAACATAAAGCCAGGACTATGGAGTTGTCTTTTTCTTTCAACCAGGTTATAATTTTATGCCAAATCAGTCTGTAAATTAAAAGCTTACATGTCATTTAAACATTGTGATGAAAAAAAGGGATTTTTTTCTGTGTATCTTTGCAGGGTGGGTAGTTGGTTTTGTTGTTGTTGTTTTTTCTTTATTTTTAAATCAGAAAATCTCCAATAAGCCACAAAAGGATTAACTGACATAATTACACACTTAAGTTTTACAAAGCCTGCACACCATGAGAAGAGGCTCAAGAAGGGGACAGTTACCAAACAAAGCCCTGTAAAAAAAGACAACTTTGGCAAAGCATCCATGAACACTCAAAGCACAATCTCACCACACCAAAGTGGCCTTTCCCAATGTGCAACCTTTTGAGAACCTCTGTGAATTACCTAGTGATTGGTCTGTGTAGTTTTTACTAAAAAAAAACCAACCAAAGAAAAACCAAGTACAAAACCCCAGTTCTTGAAGCAGCACCAGAAGACACAAAAAAGGAAGTACTTTTGTTTTTAAAGATATAAAAGTTATTTTGGTATTCTAAAGGCTTAGGTTACAGATTTTAAGAAGGTTGATCCACTAAAAAGGAGAACAACCTTGCTAGACAAGTCACTCAATTTAAGAAATTAATTCCATGTAAATTTTTTGATAGTACCTTGCATGAACTCTCACTTTCAGAAATTAACTTTAATTGGTTTGGAAACAAAAGCTTCAAAGAGGACTAGAAAGAAAAGGTAGCTGGAAATAGCAATGGAAACATTAATACATCCTTCTGGGAAGATGAATCTACTGTGAAACTACTTAACTTGAGGTAGCTGCTGGTTTATTTTAGCATTTTACCAAGATTTAGATGTGGTAATAAGCTGTCCAGAAGTGAAGAGAAAAAATAAATAATCATCATGGGTCCTACACTGTTTCAGGTTGTGAACATCAGTGAAGAAACACAAAAGGTAACACAGGCCCTACAGAGATGAAACACATGGCTGGAGGCCACAGAGACTGAAAGCAAAAGAAAATCAATAAATAAAGAATGTCTGGGGAAAATCTTGAGAACACAGAGTCAGTGGGAAGGGGAAGATGCTGACAGACTGGGTGCTGGTGCAGGGCAAGTTAAGACCCAAGCAGGGCTAGTGGTTTGTCACTGTAAATGACATAAAAATTAGGAGTACAGAAAAAAATAGCTAAAACAATTTATTAAAAATTTCCAGAAGTCACAGATTCCACGTGTTCCATCACTTCAAGCTGTCTCCCCAGGCTCCCTTGGATGAGCTGTGCTGAAGTCACCTGGGTCAGCCAAGCCTGAGACCTCCTTCAGCCCAGGAGCACCCTGAGTCCCAAACCCTGCCTGCAAACCACCAGCCCTCCCAGGAAAGGAGCCTCCAAGCCAGCTGATAACTTGTGACAAATGAGAGGTGGGTTTATTCTGAATTAAAATGATTTTGTATGTAATGAACACCCCAGGCATCAAAAGCATCCTGGGAATTTTTGTTTCTAATATGGAGCCCACAGCACTGGTGAGTCACTGGGATGGCACTGGTGCACTGTGGTGTGCCCCAAGTGCCAGAGCAGAAGCATCCTGAGTGCCCTGAGACAGGAGGCAGTGATGCACCAGTGCCCCAGCCA
The DNA here is from genome assembly GCF_036169615.1 of Heliangelus exortis. Classification (NCBI taxonomy): domain Eukaryota; kingdom Metazoa; phylum Chordata; class Aves; order Apodiformes; family Trochilidae; genus Heliangelus; species Heliangelus exortis. The sequence goes on from NC_092423.1 coordinate 862,594, forward strand.
CAGCTGGAATCTTTTATTCCATCCTCTGCACCTCATTTTAAGACCAAGTAATGGAGTTCAGAAAAGCACAAGAGAAGGAAATGAAACAAACTGGAGGGATTTCTTGAGAAAACATGAGCTGAAGAAAGAGGCTGGTAGAGCAATGACAGGAGAAAAAAAAAAAAAAGGGACATGACAACAGTTGACAGAAATTTGAAGGAAGGAAATACCAAGGAGAAAGCAGTTACTGAACTGGTACAAGAGAATGAAGATTTGTTTAGAAGGGTAAAATTAAAAGTGAAAAAAAAGAGCCTTTACTTCAAGCTGACAGCAACCAAGCCTGGAGAACACAGCAGGGCTTCTCCCCTTCCAGCCTGGTGTTTCCCTGGAACTCTCTCGTACAAACTGTCACTGCAACACTTCACTCCTGTGCTACACTAACCAGGGCCCAACAGTCACACTGGCTACAGCCTCCCTGCCTCACACCTCCAGTGCCAGCTCCCAGACATCAAAATTGGTGCCACAGGTTACCCAGCCACAGCAAGCTCAGGTATGGTCACACCAACCTCCTTTGTCCTGTCCCTAATGCCCTGAGAAGGAAGTCTGACAAAGACCCTCTTGGTTATCCAGCACAGAGAAGAAAAATCCTGCTTCTCACAAAATAATTTTCTTCATCAATCTGCTGGAGTATAAAACCTCTGAACAAAGCAAAAAATAACAAATAAAAAAATAAATTAGGAGTTGAACTGAGGCTTGTGCCAGGTCCTTACCTTTAAGGGAATTCAGCGAGAACATCTCCATCCCAGTGGGAAGGGTGGATTCCTGGGAAAGCAAGAGGTGGCAAAAAGAAAGAGGAAGTTAGAACAAATATTTCCTTGGAGATGTTTCAAGTGCTTATTGCTTCTGAAAGGAGCTGTCTGTAGCACCCCACAAAGCTGCTGCTCCTGAGCAAATTTCACCTGGCTGTTTATATTCTGCTGCTTCCCTGTGAATCGTGCCTGTCCTGTTTGCCATCCTGTCAGAGCTGGCAGCTCTGCACCCAGGGGGAGGGAGCCTTGGAGCTTCTGCCTCAGTGCCAATATTGATTTGGGGATCAGTTTTTAAAACCTTTTCAAGTCAGAATGCCAGAAGCAGGTAGGCCACAGCCTTCCTTTGGAAGGAGAACAAGGTAAGACAGAAACATGGAATCACAGAGAATTTCACAATGATCTTGAGAGTGTTCTTTGCTGAAGTTCTGTTAAACTTTCTGGTTGCACTCATTAACACAGCTCTTATTCAAATAAGAAAAAAGATCAACTTCATTTTGGGGCACTGCATCTGTCATGCCAAATCTTGAACACATTTTAGGCCTTCTTGAGAACAGAGTAACCAGGATTTTCTAACAAACCTGCTCAGATGTGTGAGGGTCCTCAGTCAGGCAAAGCCAACATGAACTACCCACATTAATGGCTATTCCTCTGCACACAATTAGTGCCCCACAATTATCATGCTTCCCAGTTACTCACTTTTGCTTTCAGTGCAACCCATGACAAGATTACTGTTTACTTCAGAACAGCACAGGAGGCCTAAAAGAAGAGGACATCACACCTTGTCCAGCCAAGTCACCTCCCCAGGGCCACAGGGAATGTCTGCACCTTGTCTTTTTCAGTGACTTTTTCAGTGACTATGTCAACAAAACCACAGTTATTTGGCTTCTTTCAAAATGAAAAACCATGCACCCTGCAGTAACTCCCAAGACTGACAGAGGAAACCCTCCTTTGTGTAACTCACTGCACTGAGCAGGCAGAGAACTCCTTTGTGGTTGTCCAGCAGGGTTCTTAAGGCTGAAGCATCCGACCATGGAGCAAAGTCAGGGAGGGAATGCAAATGGAGAGGGCAAAGAGTGGACAGAGAGGATCATCCCTTGACCACCTTAAAGGCAAGAATATTTTTTATAAACCAGATGAGTTCAACATTATTCTGATACAAAAGAGTAAATCCTTCAGCACCCTGAGGTCACTGAGACAACCAGGAGCAGGGCAGAGAATGTTGCAGGACGTTTTTGAAACAAAGTCACGGACGTTTTGATTGCATCTTCCTCCCAAATTCTTAAGCGTGGCAGAAATGGGGAAGCTGTTTGCTTGTGGGTGTGTTCCAGAGAACACAGGGAAGTTTTATCCTCACAAACTGCCAGGCTTTCCTAGAGAGCACAGATTAGCAGCAAAGAGAACAAAGAGCATCTCAGCTACACTGAGATGGGCAGAAGGGTGGGTGCTTCCAAAAATAAATGCAAGAGAAAGATGAAGAAAATGGCATTCTCAGCTCAAGACCAAGAGAAAAAGAACTTAAACCCCTCCATGGTTGAGCTTACAGAATTGACAACCATAAAGCTCATTGACAAGCAAGACTCTAACAAAGTTGTTATTTATAATTGCACCTGTAGATCCCCAGTGGCGATGGGGAACCTTACTGGGTGACCAGAACAGCCCCAAGGCTCAAAGGGCTCAACCCAGACTGGGGACAGGGAAGATCAGAAAGGAGCAGAGAGATTACACAACCCCAGTGAGGTCTGTGAACAGAACCAGCTCTGGCTGTCCCACTGAGAAGGGAACCCTTTTAAATTACAGAGAGAAGTCTGAGGACCTAAAGCCTGAGCATCCAACAGGAACATGGTCACAACTGAGAGAAGAGGTTTAAGCTGAGCTTTAGGGAACAAGTCATGGAGAGATCATCCCCTGCAGCAGCACCACAGGAGATCTGGTGGATTCTGAACTGGGAACCATCAGTTTTAGCACTGACAGAAGCCTGGGGGAAATCACAGAATGTCTTTGGTTGGAAGAGACGTTCAAGATCATCCAGTCCCAGCTCTGCCCAGCTCACACCATTTAAATTCCTCCAGGGATGGTGGCTCCACCACTGCCAGGATTTTCTGATACGCTTTGTTGGGGGCTCTGATGACAGCAGAGAGATGCAGGGCTTCATGTGATGCTGGATTCATGAAGAAGTGGAAAAGGATGACACAGGACTCTCACAGACACAGCAATATCACCTCTGGAACAAGACTCAACCACACACAGTGCTCAGACTGCAGAGGACCTGATGCCTTGGCAAAATCCTGGAATCCCCAAGGGCAAAAGAGAGACTGAAGTTTCTCAGAGATTGACCTAATGTCCCTACTGCAAAGGCAAAGAGTGAATGTGGCACTGGGAACTCTGAGATTAAATCTCCAAGGTTGGGGAACTGGGTCTTTGTTGGGTTTCACTGATCCGGGTGAACTGAGCTCCACACAGGTGTGAGGAGAAACCCAAGAAGAAACTACACCAAGATGCAATGAATATCACAGAATTTCTGATTACTGTCCACTGTGATATTGCAGCAGTGTGTGAAGTAGAGCCCCATGTGCTTTCTCATGAGAACAAAGGATAAATTGTGTTGTCTCACACACCATTCATCCTCAGGGATCACCTACACTGCAAAGGCAAAGTTTGGCTTTCTGCTGTTCAGGCCAAAGAAGCAGGGGATCAGTGCAAGAAACCCTTTTATCCCCAAATCTAGTTCTACAGGACTCCTGTTGCTGAACCTTTGAGATGCTGGCAGGGAGGGACAGTAAAGCCCTGGGGGTAGGACTGGGTGCTGGATACTCCTGGGCTCATCAGACCCAACACTGTGGACTAAAACGGGCAAGCCCGAGTGACACTTCCACTGACTGCGGGGAAAAATGGTGCCAGTAGTGACACCAGAGTAAGTTACAGGCAAGGAAGGGAGAGACAAAACCAAGAAAAGGGCTGCGAGCTACGCAGGAATCCAGCTCTGTAACAGCAGCAAAGGCTTCCTCACGGCACCGATCGGGAGCCCAGGGCAGAGCCCCGCTCCCCGGGCCCTTCCCCGACGCGGGGCTCAGCTCCCCCGCCAGCCGGGGGTCTCCCCGCCGCCCCTTCGCCCCAGATCCGAGGGAACCGGAGCCCGGGAACCGGGCTGGACGGCTCCGCGCCCCCGCCGGCTGCGTTCCCCGGCTCTCCGCCGCGGTACCCGGGCAGCAGCGAGCAGCAGCCGGTACCCCCGCCCCGCACACGCCCGATGCTCCATCCGCGGGGCATCCCCGCCCGCCCCGCCCGCCCGCACAGGCCCAGGCCCCCGCTCGGCCCCTACCCGCGGGCCGGGGCTCCCCTCAGGCCGAGGCTCCCGCCCCCCCCGGGCGGGCACCGCGCCCGGGCTTGGCCGCCTTCCCCCGTCTCGGCCCCGCCGCCCGCCCCCTCCCCATCGCCTCAGCCCCGCGCGGCGCGGCCCCGCCGGTCGCCCCGGCTGCGGCTCGGAGCCATCCTTCCCCCTCCTTCTCCTTCCTCCCGCCGCCCTTTCTCAGCCCGCGGCCCTTCCCGGGCCACGACCGCGGGTTCCGAACCGCCGTCCCGCCCCGCCCCGCGCGGCCCGACCCTTCCCCCCGGCGGAGCGGCGCCGGTCCCGCACCCCGACACCGACCTCCTCACAACCAACTCTCTGGCGCCGGTCCCCCGCCGCTCGGACTACAACTCCCAAGAGCCCCCGCGATCCGCTTCCGGGGCACCGGCGGCGGCCAGGGCCGTCTCTTCCGCCCCCTCGCCCGGATGTGAACACCCCCTCAGCCGGGCGGGCAGCGCGGGGCGGTGTCTGTCTCCATGGCAACGGAGCCGCGGCCGCCGCTGCCCGGTCCGGTTCCGGGCCTGGATCCGGGCCGGACCCCGCTCGGCGGCTCGGAGCTGGAGGCTTGCGGGGAGACGCGGGTGTCTGAGGGGCAGCAGGGCCGCGCCGCCTCGTCCTGCCTAGGGAGGGAGCGGCGCTGCCGCTTGAGGCCGCGGGGCCCAAGGCTCGGATCAGCCGGGGGACAGGGCGGGGCTGCCCCGGGCCATCTGGGCTCGGCCCGGTGCCGTTCCTGCGGGGCAGTGCATGGACACGATTCAGAACCTGAACATGATTAAGAGCCTGGAGCAGCTCTGCTCTGGAGCCAGGCTGAGAGAGTTGAGGGTGTTGAGGCTGGAGAAGAGAAGGATCCCATGGGGAGACCTTAGAGCACCTTCCAGTGCCTGAAGGGGCTCCAGGAAAGCTGGGGAGGGACTTGGGACAAGGGCCTGGAGGGATGGGAGCCTGCGAGGGGGAAGGGTTTGGAGCTGGGAGAGGGGAGATGGAGAGGAGATCTTGGGCAGGGAGGGAGGGAGAAATTGTTTGGGGTGAGGGTGCTGAGCCCCTGGGTGCCCAGGTTGCCCAAGGAAGCTGTGGCTGCCCCATCCCTGGCAGTGTTGAAGGTTGGATGGGGCTTGGAGCCCCCTGGGCTGGGGGAGGGGTCCCTGAGCATGGCAGGGGGGTCACTGGGGGGGATTTAAGGTCCCTTCCAACCCAAACCAGTTTGGGATTTTGCACTGCACTGGGATTTTTGCAGGGGCTCCGGAGAGGTGAAGCTGTCGGGACTGAAGCTCCTCCTCGGTGTGGGTGAGGCTGTTGCTGCGGAGGCAGCGGGAAACCCGGGAGCTCTTCCCGGGAATCTGCCAGCCCAGAACCTCTGCGCTGTGTCTGCGCTTGCCACGTGCAGCATTAATGTCTCATCTTTAAGCAGCCACCAGCCTAAACCACGTTAACGATTTAAGCCACGTGCTGCATGTATCTCTAGGTAGATATTTAGCTCCTGATCTGAAATATTCGCTTCCTGGTGAAGAATTCAGTGCGCTGAAGATCCAGGGTGCAGGTGCTGGTGCCTACTTGTGGAGCAGGCTGGGACTGGAGTGGGCTGGTTCCTCCTCAGGAGCAGGGAAGCTCCTTGCTGCTTCCTCCTGGAGTAATCCTGGTGTAAACAAAGAGAAGCAGATGAATTATGGAAAAATTTAGTGTCTTAAGTTCTGTGTGGTAATTAAGCACTAAATGTGGGGTTGATACAAGTTTTAGCAATTACCACCCAGCAGCTTATTTGCATGAGCTCTTCACTTGCTTTTTTCTGGCCTTTTCTATTGTGTTTTTGCATCACCCACTTATTTATAAACCAAACCTTTCAGAGCATTAATCCCAATAAGAGATTTGCCTTGGAGAGGCTGAAATTATGTCTCTTACTACTTCAAAACATTTTTAAAAACTTTGGTGGACGTGGCAGTGTTGGTTTAAAGGCTGGGCTTGATGACCTTAAGGGGCTTTTCCAACCCAAAGGTTTCTGTGTTTCCAAGTGGGGAGATGCTGGGGATGCTTCAGGTTTCCTGAATTTCTTTTTTTCTGGCTGTGCTCTGCAGCTCACAGTGGTATTTGTGTCAGCTGCTCAAGGCACATGAACCAAACCATGATGTTAAGGGAGTCACCTAAGGGTAAGAGTGTGTAAAATTGGAATTTCCCTGAAGTTTATCTCACAGAACTAAAGGTCTTAGTAAGACAGACTGAAGAACACGTGTGGGGTGGGAGAAGTGGCAGAAAATGTAGAAAATTTTCATTTTCTTGCTTAGGGGTCTCCATGAGCTGTACCTTTCTTCAGAAGGTGGAGCATGAAGTCCAGTTTTTTCTGTAGGCTCCAGAGACTGGAAGGTTAATGGGCAATCATCACCCCCCTGTTGTATACAGATAAGAGCAAAGACAAGAAAAGAAAGGTTAAGGTAAGAGGAGGAAATTGTGGCATTTTTAGCAGCTCAGCTCCAAAGGCTGCACAACCACTCCCAAGTCACCTGGCAGGGAACAAGGAAAGCAATTCACTGCTGAGGGCTTCAGATGGAAAACTCCTGTCACACAGTGACTTGGTAGGGATGATGTCAAACCATCTCAAGCCTGATCATGTAATTATAGTGCTCCACTTGCTTCCTACTCATTACAGAATTTTATTAGTATTACTTGGTAGTCTCTTTCCCAGGTAACCTAAGAGATGCTGCAAAGGCTGCTTTTAGACAAGATGGAAACATCACTCCTTGTAGCTCTGAAATTAAAACAAACCCACAGGCAGGTGATTTCTCTTTCTTATTTTGTTCCCAAGCTTGCTTTATCCACTAAACTATTTCTGTCCCAAAAAATACCACGTCCAGCAGAACTACCTGAAAAGTTTCCTGCCTGTTGCCCTCCAGTTACCCAAACTGGTGCACAACCACTGCAGCTCCTCTCTGCATCCCTGCTCCATCCAAACCTGCCACAGATTCTTCATCTAGACACCTGAAAATCCAGGGATTTTCACCCTCTGCTGTCCCTCCTGCATCAACCTCTCCTGCCCACCTCTCTTCACTGTCAGCTAAACAACAGACACCAAGATGTGTGAAAAGACACAAAAAAAACACTGTGTGACCACTGTGTGCAGACTGCCCCTGCCCCTACCACCAGCACCTGTGGGGAGGTGTTACTCCTCATTTCCACAGGAGAATTCCATGTCTCTACATTTTTTAAAAGCCTCAGTTGAGTTTACTTGGAACTGGTTAGCTGGCTCTAAAGCTATCACAGAGGCTGCCACAGGGTCAGCACCATCTCAGGGGTGGTATTGCTACAGGGGAAAAAAATGGCAACAGAGACTTACCAGGTTGATACATCCCTTTCCCAAATGAAGTTCCTAACAAATAATGAACATTACTGTGCTTAAAAAACCCCAAACCACATGCTAAAAAATAAGATTCTGTTTTTTGAGACCGAAAATTTCAGTTTTTTCGTAACTGTTCAGTTTTCAGGGAGTGCAAGCAATGAATTCTTGTTGTAATTCTGGTACAACAACCTTTTAAGTTTGATTTTCATTTGCTGTCATTTATTAAGAGCAGACATTGTAGCTCTCGTGCAGTAAATTCAATGAGCAGCTGATACTCTTTCTAGAGCTTTCAAGATCTAACACTTTTACACTCAGGTTATTTGGGCCTGCTCACAGGGTTCTGCATGTGCTCATACCTGGCTTTGTTCTTCTCACTGCAATCCCAGCCCCAAAGGACCTGATTCTATGTTCATGTCATTTTACAGAAGCTTCTGGGCAGAAGAGCTCAGACTGATTGCTGCTCTGACAGGATGCCTGCAGGACACTGAAAACTCTGGCCACACAGAAGGAAGTGTTTCCATCTTAGTTCAAGTTTTCTGAGGCTTTTTCTCTATTTAAAGATTAGATCTATTTTTTTTTAAAAGCTGTGAGGCTTAACTTGGGAACTTTTTGTGAGTATTTGCTTGGAAGGTCAGTTGTCATTAATGTAACTGCTAAGCCTATTGTTACCAGAAAGTCAGGAATCTTCTTTTTCTTCCTGAGGCTTCCAACAGCTGCTGCACTGATACAGGATCTTGCAGAAAAAGTGAAAGTCAAATAGAAAGTAATTAAATTTAGCTTACAGAAAATTAATTGTTGAGCAAGGGAGCACAACTGCTGAGGGAAGAGGCAGGGAGGCAAGTGGAGCAGTGCAGCTGAACAGCAGGCCTGAAGAGCTCCTTTGGGTCAGGCTGCATTAATTCAGAGTAAGAAAAAAAGTCTCCTGAAGCCAATGAACGTGGGGTAACAAGCAATAGAGAAGAAAAGTTCCTCCTCTGAGATGGAAATGGATGGGCAAATCATTAAAGCTGCTGAAAACAACAACAGAAGTATTGTAATGACCCCAGAAGTAGGAAGCCAGTTTAAAAAAAATAAATCACAAACCCAGAAGATTAAAATCTGGCCTGGTACATTAGTTGTAATCAATGCAAGAGTAAGAAAAAACATTTCTTAATCCCCTCTGCTGTGAAGGAGGATGTTAAAATTTCCTGCTGTACCTTTTAAAGATGTTGGTAATCTGGGTAACATATTAAACATCAAAAAGTAGATACTGGAGGAAACTGATAAATTGCTTTTTAAATTAAGTCCAAGAATTGTGAAAGAAAATTGTGCAGTGAAGTTTAAAAAAATATACAAAAAGTGCCTCTAATAAAAGTTGTTAGACTGGATTGACAGCAGATGAGACATCATGTCTTCTTTTTTTTTAATATGAAACTCTGTGCTTTCATTTCTAAGATCTCTTTATGGCTCTCATTAGGAGACCTGACAGAATTTAATTCAAGGATGGTAAAAAAGTTCCATGGGCTGAATTCTGTACTCATCAGGAAAAAATTGCATGGATTTCCCCCCAGCCCCCAGTATAAAATAGTTATAAAACACACAGTAATAACTGGCTATGTAAAGAAACTTTATCATGTTCCCTATTAAACATCAGAAATAGAAAAATCTTAATGCCTTGGAAGTGGATGGGCTCATTAGGGATCCTGGAAAGAAACACCTCTTAATTTTCTTAAATGCTTTTTTCCTTCTTTTCACATTTTTTGGCTTGTCTCAGCCACTTTTTGTGGGTTTTGTTTTTAAAGGATACAGTTTTATTCTGAATTATTCTGATCTGTAAATACAACCAGCAATGACATGATCAGTTGCAGTGGTACTGTACAGTAAACCTTTGGGAAAAGGTTTTGCATGAGCAAATCAGACAGTTGTAAACATTAAATTCTTAAGTGTTTTGGGGGGTTTGCTTTGCCAAAAGTATTTCATGAGCTGCTACATCAATAAATCAAGATGCCAGAAACCCCTAGTAAAACACCATAGGGTATGCAACAGCTAATTCTGTCACCCTTTTCTATAAAACTTCAAGTATTACTGACCCTTCTTTAAATAATACAAACCATCCCACCTTCTGAGGAGAAGGTGTGGAAATTTCTTCAATCCTAAAGCTTCTCATGGTGTCTCTGTGCTTCAGGAGCTCTCTGCAACTTCTTTGTGTGCTTTTCAGGTGTTGTTTTGTACAGAACAGATTCCTCTCCCTGTACTCTCACCCTACCCCTGCTTAATTGGCATTGCTACTGTTGTTCTAAAGGAAACCAGGGAGGGATAATTCAGAAAGATGTTTGCTACAGGAAACTAAGACACAACCACAAGGGATCCGTGGGACATCAGCTTGGGTCACGGCTGCTGTCCTGGTTTCTCATGCAGCCTCTGCCAAAAGAGCCTTTCCCTGGCTCCACCCAAGATCCAGAGATGCAAAGACTTACAGTCTTAGTTGTTGGTTTGGTTTTTTTGTTGGTTTTGTTTTTTTTTTTCATTACCTATGTTGAGAATCCTTCTCTGGAGAGATGGTTTCTGAGGTTCCTCCCTACGGCAGCTGTGGGTGAGCAGCTCAGCACCTCCTTCCCTCATGCCCGGACAAGAGCAAAGCCCTCAGGGAGCTGGCTGCACGCTGACTTTTCATTACTTGGGCCGGTTAATCACGGGCTGGGAGGTTTGACATTGGAATCAGATACAAAATGGAGCGGAGGTGGAGAACGGTCTCCACGTTGGAAGCGGCCTTGTACGGGATGTGGTGTGTATTGGGTGCTGGCGGGAGGAAGGATGGGTGCAGGCAGGAGGAGGGATGGGTGCTGGCAGGAGGAGGGATGGGTGCAGGCAGGAGGAGGGATGGGTGCTGGCAGGAGGAGGGATGGGTGCTGGCAGGAGGAAGGATGGGTGCAGGCAGGAGGAGGGATGGGTGCTGGCAGGAGGAGGGATGGGTGCTGGCAGGAGGAAGGATGGGTGCAGGCAGGAGGAGGGATGGGTGCTGTCGGGAGGAGGGATGGGTGCTGGCAGAGGGATGGGTGCTGTCGGCACAGCGCAGGGCCAGCTCCAGCCCCTCAGCCTCCAGGACAGAGAACAAGATGGCGGTCAGCCCGCCCGCGACCTCACCTCCGCGGCTTTATATAGACTCGGGGGGCGGGCTGAGAGCTGTGATTGGCTCTCTCACCTGCTTTTCTCACCGCCCCTCCCTCCCCAGCACGTGCGGGCTCTATTTACCGGCTACGATTGGCCCCTCACCGAGGGCGTGCGCCAGGCAGCCAATCAGAGGCCAGCAGCGCTGAGGCGCGGGTGCTGCCCGGGAGGATCCCGTTGGCTCCCTGAGGCGCGCTGCTGCCTCCCCGGGACGAGCCGGGAGGGACCGCGCTCCCGGGACTGTTCCCTGGCTGCCAAGCTGCGCTGCGGAGGCGGACTCGGTGCTGCCGCCGCCGGCTGCGAGCGGTTCAGGCCCGGCAAGTGGAGCGGCACGTCCGGCACCAGCTGGCCGGGCTGACGCCGCACTTGAGGCGGCGGGGCCCCGGCCGTGTGCCAACCACCCGGCCGTCCGACCGGCGGCTGCTCCGGCCAGCGCTGCCGCCTGCCTGGGGCCTCGCAGGGCGGCTGCCGCTCGGATGTCACCAGCAACTGCAGCGGCTCTGGGGAGGAGGGCGCGGGGCAGCGGCGCCTCCCCCCAGGGGGAGTGCGGGGGAGCCGCGGCCCTTCCCCGGCACGGTGCCTCTTGCCTGTTTCCCGCTGTGTTTTTAGAGCTCAAAGGTCCTGGCCGCTCAAAGGTGCCGTTTCGGTTCCGTTACGTCTGAAGTATCGGTTTAGTGGTGCACCCTTCTTTGAGATAAAAGTGTGAGAAAGCTTCTGTCGTCCCTTGAGGCCAAAAGTTCCTCTTGTCCCTTTACTTGTTCTTTAGGAGCAGAGCCCGACCCCCCCTGGCTCCAACCTCCTCTCAGGGGGTTGCAGAGAGCCAGAAGCTCTCCCCTCAGCCTCTTTTACCTCCAGAGCAATCACCCCCCGAAACAGAAAAGGAAATAACCGAGTTGGTGCTGATGTGAAGGACAAACAGCATGAAGAGAAAAGGCTTTACCTGAAGAGGTAAGTAAAGGCATTTCAGAAGCTCAGTGTCTGCCCTGAGAGTGGTTTTCTGTATTGTTCCAAGCTAGTTTAATGTGCTGTTGTAGCAGAAATGTTTCTGAAGTGCACTGGGAAGCTGTACAGGTCTGCTTCGATGTGGTAGGGTTGCTGTTTTAGTGGTGGGTGATGTGTCTGTGTTTCCCAATAAACACCCAGGGCTTTCCATAGGGTCAGTGGTGGTTTCTGTGTGCAGTCAGCAGGCTGAGAGCTGCCTGTGTTGAACCGGACATCTCCACTGCTTTTGTTTCAGCTTTGTATCTGAGAGTTGTTGTTGCATGGTTAATCGAAGAGGGGAATTTGTTAAGAGAAGGCAGGGCACAGGTAGCTGCTGGTGATGAGGATCACCCTGCTCTCTCCCGGCTCTGAACCCTTGTTCAGCACAGCCACGTGTCTGGGCTCTCAGGTTCACAGCATGGAACTGCCGGCTCTGTACAAAAACGAGTTTTGTTCTGTCACTGTGTCTCTTGTGGCTGTAATTTTTAGGTATTTGCCCAGAGGAGGTGTTGGTGGAACAGGACTACCTTGCGTGGCTGCTGCTAGCTCTTGGGAAGATGTACTCACTTTTCAGGAAAGCCCCAAACTAACAGTGGTACTGTATGATAATTTTAAGTTGATAAACACAGACTGTAAAAGCAGGTGGTGTTTTATTCCCAGCAGCTGTATCTGCTGACCAGTTCAGCATATGGATCACGAGCCTCCAAATAAGATTCATACTTTGTGGGATTTTGTTTGAGAAGTATTCTGAGGTTTGGTGTTTTCTAAAGAAAGGAGAGAGCAGTTGGCTTTAGACACCTGTTAAGAGTAGGTTGTGTTACAGAGATGATGGGTTAATCTTCCTCTACCTGTTGCAGTAACTTTTCCCTCTAAATGAGCTGTTCAATGGACACTGATAGTTGGAATGACTGCCTTGGGGTGAGGGAAGGAGAATAAAGGAAGGTACCTCTTAGCTAAAATGATGCCATTGCCTGCTGTAGCTCTTTGTCCATGAGAAATAAACATTTTGTCCATGAACTCTCCTCCTTCAGTTTGAGAACCTGCGGGTTGTTGAGATGAGATCTGGTGAAATAGTGCTGAGTGCTTTCTTCTTCCAGCAAACCATTGCATTCCTTCTCCCCTGGCCCTCATAATTTTATTTAATCAGAGCAGAGTTGGAAGGGGTTTTGGTGGTGTTCCAATTCCAAATGGACTTGTAGCCTGAAAACTTTCTTATTATTTATTTTTAGACATCTTTAGATTGGAATAATTCTAAACTTGTGCTTGTTTTTATCTAGTAAAGTAGACCTGTAATTCATAATTCCTGGAGGTGGAATTCAAAGGAAGGAATGGAATTCCTGGAAGGTGCCTTCAAAGGTGGCAATGAAGGCCAAGAGAGAATAGATGAGATGCTTCAGTGTTTTCAAGCATTTGAAACAACCTGCTTGTTCTGTAGTATGAAGGAAAGAAATAAATCCTGATCTTTGGAAGAAGATGGTAGTATTTAAAAAATTATTAAATAAAAGGTCTGCAATAAACCAGGTTTCAGGCTGCAAGGTGAACTGTACTTTGAAGATACAGCATTAGGACTGGTAAGGGCTTTGCATCAGCTGAAGCAGGTCTGGTTTTAGGAGTCCCTGCCAGCTAAACTTCCTGTGAAATAACCAAATTCCAAAGTGTTTGGGCAGTCAGACTGTGGCTTGGTTTCCCTGGCAGGAGCTTGTCAGTCAGCAGAATCTCATTACTGCTCAGCTAACTGGACTCTGAAGTTGCTGTGAAGCTGCAGTGCTGGCTTGGGGCTCCTTCTGAGTTTTCTCTTTCTGCTCACCTTTCTGCCCAGTTGTTTCTAGAAGCTCCAATTTAAAGAAAATCTCAAAGTTTTTATTTGAGAGATCTGATTTTTTTTTTAATCTAGTCAGTGCTCTGTTCTTATGTTTGATACATTGCTCAAAGTCATTCTTTGATACGTTTCTTTATTAAAATTAGAGTCATTAAATTGGAGCCATGTCTGATCCTATGCAGATACAGCAGACTCCCCATGATGGTGAGAAGGAGCCTCTGAATGTTTCCCTGAAGTGGTTTTAGCCCTTATTGTTACCTGGCCTTTGTTCTGATGTAAAGTGGGTCATGGGCTTCCTGAAGAGAGCAAAAAACCCACACCATGGGGTTGGTAATAGAGGTTTGAGTTGAATCACATCAGGCTGTGAGGTGAGTGGTCTTCAATTAAGAACAGAAGGTTAAATTTAAATTATTTTTTAATCCTTATTCCTTTGCCAGGCAGGTTCCTGCCCACACAAAACAATTTTTTAAGTTATGGCAAGGTGTTGGTGATAGCAAAAGCACACACCAGAGCTTCCACAGCCTTCCACGTGTGAGGTGGTATTTGTGTTAGCTCTTGTTTCCAAGTCTAACCTGACTGAAGTAGCAGTGCAGCTGTATTTTGCTCATAGGATGAGGATTATTTAAATGTATACTTCTTTTCATCTCCATAAATTCAGATCAAATGCTAAATGTATTTAGGCTTTGCAAGCTTCAAAATCTTTCTTAGACTATTTGTTTAGAAATAACAAAATGCTGAGGAAGTCTGAGTGTAAATAAATAATGTATTATCTTTAATATCTGGTTTCTGTGGGGCACTGGTGTGATGGGCTTCTGTTACAGCAGCAGAGATTAAAGCACTTGCAGACAAACAGGTTTGAGGAGTGGCACAAATCCAGCAGCACAGACTGGGACTCTGTTCCTTTGGGCAGTTCTCTTTGGGATTTCTGCCTCTGAATTCATAGAGAGGGGAGGTCGTTTCTGTGCTCATCTAGAAAGATCTGGACTCCTGCAGTGGTTTGTGATAGTTAAAATAAAATAATCATAGAAGCCACAGAAAGTTAAGGGATGGAAGGGACCTTGAAAGATCACCCAGTCCAACCTCCCTGCCAGAGCAGGGTCACCTACAGCAGGGCACAGAGACACATCCAGGGGGGTTGGAAAGGCTCCAGAGGAGACTCCACAACCTACCAGGGCTTCATCACCCTCACAGGAAAAAGTTTTTAAGGAAAAAGCTCATAAGGAAAAAGTTTTTCCTTATATTTATGTGGAATGTCCTGTGCTCCAGCTTGTACCCATTGCCCCTTTCATTGGCCATGACTGAGGAGCCTGGCTCTGTCCTCCTGGTTCTCTCTTTACACATTTTTAAACATTCATGAGGCCACCCCTCAGTGTCCTCTAAGCTGAAGAGCCCCAGCTCCTCACCAGGAGATGTTCCACTCCATCCTCTTTGTGGCTGTGTGCTGGACTCTCTCCAGCACTTCCCTGCCCTTCTGGAACTGAGGGCCCAGAACTGGACACAAGGTTCCAGATGTGGCCTCACCAGGGCAGTAGAAGGGAGGAGATCCTCTGGACCTCCTGACCACCCCCTCCTGATGCCCCCCAGGTGCCATTGGCCTCCTTGGCCACCAGGACACAGTGTTGACTCCTGAGCTTCCTTCCATCCCCCAGCACCCCCAGGGCCCTTTCCCCTTCACTGCTCTCCAGCAGCTCAGTCCCCACCCTATGCTGGTACCTGGGGTTGTTCTTTTCCAGACACAAAACTCCACCTTTGCCCTTGTTGTCATTCATTAAATTTCCCAACTCTCCAGTCTGTCCAGGTCCCTCTGACAGGGGGGAGTATCTGGTCTTGTATCTCTTTGATAATTTCTTCTGTATATATTGTATGTATGTATTAACCATTCCATCTTGGGGATAGAAATTGTCAATTAGAGCTAGATACTGGTAATTTTTTTGGGGGGGAAGAGCCACTTGTCCTGTATCTGCCACAAATTCTTTATCACTTGTTAATAGTGAAGCTGTTCTTAACTTTTCCTGGTGTTAGTGTGGAACTGTGAGGTGGTAACCAGGAGCACAGTTTTGTTTCCCAGGAAGCAGCGTGCCAGAGGGCAGTGGGCAGAGCAGCCAGGAGCTGCTGCTGGGCCTGGCTGCAGGCTCCCATCTGGATCCCTCTGGGAATAGCAAATCAGGCAGCAGACAGAGATCTAAAGGCAGCTTTGTGATGCCAAGGTAACCTCAGCCTGCAGTTTGGGAGGCACTCAGGAAGCCAGCTGCAGGCTGTTTGGACAGCAAAATGTAGAAATGAGGGTGAGGGGAAAAGCTTTTGGGTGAGCTCTACCCCAGCAAGAGGTGATGTTACCTCTGTCTGCTTCCCAGGGGTGATAGGCAGAGCTTGCTGAGAGAGGGAGGAGGCTTCCTTGCCCATTTTGTCTGGGCAGAGCAGCTCGTTGATGGGATGGGGCTCTCCAGTGCCAGGGCACCAGCAGAGGTGCTCACGTGGGTGTTCCCAAGCCTTGGGGCCTGCTGCAAGGGATCCTCTACAGCAAAGGGATCTTTACATCTCAGGATGTGCAGGTTTTACACTGCCATGACCTCTTAATGTTCTGCTGCAGTCACTGAGCAGCACTATGGGATAAAATAGATAGGATGAGTAC
The DNA here is from genome assembly GCF_036169615.1 of Heliangelus exortis. Lineage (NCBI taxonomy): Eukaryota > Metazoa > Chordata > Aves > Apodiformes > Trochilidae > Heliangelus > Heliangelus exortis. Next base: position 878,632 of record NC_092423.1, read on the forward strand.
TCATTTCTTAACTGGAATGATAATTACTTCTCTGTGACTTCCCAGATGTCCTGGGGGAAAAAAAAATTCCACCTGAAGTGCATTTTGGCATCTGCCCTTTGAAAAGTGACTCAGTTCACTGCAAAAGCTTCTGGAAACATGAGAACTGTTTCAGGCTGCTTCTAGTGTTCTGCTTTGCTTGTCTCTCAGTATAAAATGCAAAGCTCATTTCCTTAGATGTTTTAAAAAGGCAGAATGAGGGTTTTTTTTACTTGGTTTGAGCATTTTCCTTCTTCCCACCCTTTGTCTGGAAGGAAAACTTTTTTTTCTTGTCCTTATTGCATAGATGTCTGTTTCTCTCTGGATAAATCCACTTTCCTTTTGCATCTTCTTTAATAAATCAAATATGTTGGATGACATTTGGGATAAATTTAAACCTTATTATTCCACTGGAGTGTAACATGCCTATGACAATCAGAGGGCAGTGCTTCCCAGCTTCACTCCTGGTACATTTTTTGTAGGTGCTCCTGCAAGACCTAAATTTGTTGGCACTGGGTTGCCAGGGAGGGGGACAGTGATACCTGATTTGGGGGGAGGCTTAGACTAGGTGAGCTCCAGGTTTACATTCCTACCTAAATTGCTCTTTGATTCTGTCCTAATGTGGAAAATAATGATTCCTGAGGGTCTGAGACTTGGATACCACTTGTCTCCAGCACAGCACAGCAAGATGCAGAACAGTAACTTCTCAGAGGCTTTGAATCTTTCCTTAATCACTGGAATTTGTCTTAGCTGTGTTTCTGTACTTCTTTAACCAAATTAGCTTATGATTATCTTTTAATTCACTGTAAAGCAGTGACTGTTCTCAAGCAATTATGATGTTTATACAGACATGAGTGCAAATGCATGGAATAAGCCAACTGTTGTGCATAATATTTGCTTCCCTTCACCAGTTTGTGTGCAATTATACCACAGGTGCTATAAAGCATAGACTGAGCCATGGATAAAATGAAGTTTCCCTGTAAGAAATGCTAACTGGCTATCTGTTTCCTGCTGATCTCTTACCACACCAGACCTTTGGCTGCTGTGGAGCCCCTGTAAGATTGTCAGGAGAGGCAGGTTGGTGTGCAGAATGTTGGTGAGGATGAAGAGGGAATTGTGGCTGCAGGGTGGGCAGCTCTCCTCACCCACTATAAACATGGAAATGAAAAATGTGAAGGGAGAACAATGGCAGTCATCATCTTTTGGTCAGTTTTCATTAATTACTGCCATCTTATTCTTAATCACCTATGTTCCTTGAGTAGTCTATTCCAGACCAGGAGTCACCAAAGTCTGCTGGTCCATGGCCACTGAGGCCCTGCAGGTGCTGCTGTGCCTTGGTTTCCTTTTTGCTTTTTCCTACACCTCCCTGTAGCTGTGAGCAGAGCTGGACAGCCTTGAGAGCAGCATCTTAGCTGTGAGCTGTCATTGTGGGCAGTTTTCTAGGAAAAAAAAAAACAAAAAACAAAAAACCAGCATTGCTGTTGGCCTAGTAACATTTCCTACTTGAAGCCCTTCCCCTAGTTTGGAGACAACACTTGGATTCTGAATTAATGAAGGTGCCATAGAAATTTAACTCCTAAGCTGTTTCCTTTCCTCTCAGAGCATACTTAAGAACTATTCCTTGTGCTGTGGCTTCTGTGAGTGGAATTCTGTCGCTTTTTATCCCCAGGGCCCAGCAGCCTTTAGTGGTGACTGGCAGCCTGGAGACCCCCTGAAGCAGCAGGGCCCCGTGGGTGCCCTGTCACTGGTGACCTCCCAAAGGCATCAGTGGCTCCTGCTCCATCCTCTGTCCCCAGGTGCCCTGCAGAATTCTGGTGCCATTCCCTCCCTCTCCTCTTTGATACACAGAAGCAAGAAAGAGATCATCTTGTGCTGCCAGAACCCAAGGGAGAAGCTTTCATTAAACCAAGTCTTAAATCAACAGCAGTTGATTTGAGAAGCAAGTTCATAAGCTACCTAAAATAATTAGGTTTTAATACACTTTTTTATTTCTATTTTTCTCATGCAGTAATGCATCTGCTAGGACTTCATATTGGAAATGTGATAACTGAACTTGCTTTACCTTTTGCTTTTTAAAAAACCTTTTATTTTTGTGTATATTTTGCAGTCCTCCAAAAATTAAAGAAAAATAAAGCAAAGCAAACAGAAAACAAAAACCATCTACTGTGGGAAGTGATTGAATTTGAAGACATTAAAAAAATCCCTGAAAACCAGTGGTTAGGAAAATTTCCATTTCTGCTCTGAAGCTGTTGCTGGAGTCTTGTTGTTAAAGGCACTTTGGACCCTTGTTTGTGGGTGTCAGTTTTAAAGACCCTTCTAAAGAGTTGTCATGTCTCAGTGGTGTTCAGAACTTGGTATTTCTGGGTGGTGGTGAGTAGTTTCTGGTCACCAGACCAAGTGACTTAACAGGTAGTGTAACCTTAACTTCTGTGAAGCTTTGGAGGGTCAACTGTCACACCCTGCAGCTGGGGAGCAGGGAAAATACTCACATTTTAGAGGGCACATGAAAAAGAAAAGACTCCTTTTCTTTAAAGCCAGTTTTAACTTTTCCAGTTTCACATTCTGAAAAAACTTGGATATTTCTAAGGGTAAGCAGCAAAATCTGAATATTGATAACAAATAACTGAACTCTTGTGGGAGCAAAGGTGGGATTGTGCTTGATAGATTCAACATTAATGGGGGAAAGTTTCATTGGGTTTTTTTTTCATTGATTGATAGAACTGCCTACTAAAAGGGAGCCTAGTCAGTAGTTACATTTGGACTTGAACCACTGTGGCAAAATGAAATTGTTCAAAAAGGGAATAAAATTAATAAACAAATTAATGGAAGCTTTACCAGTTGAATTCTGGGCCAGATCTGGTCTGTGAGTCAGTAAATCCCTGTGTGAATTACTTGACAAGATGTTTTTTCAAGGGATGAACATTTTTCAAGGGCTGTGACATTGATCCTGCAGTCTGAGGAGAGCTTCTGTACTTTTGTTGTTGTTTTATCTTTGTGGGGGTTTCCTGTGCAACTACCACTAATGTAGATAAATGCCTACAGTAAACTGAGGCCATGGGGCTTTAATGGTGCAGGAATCAAAAGTATTTTTGGTTTTGATAGCTCAGAATCATGTCCTGTGAGTTTGTTTATAAGTGTAAGCCATCAAATGTTCTTAAATTTCATTAAAATATCAAAATGTGTCTATGCAATCAGTACAGACTGTAGAGCAGTATAAGCTTTTTGCCAAGTGGACAAGGCAGGGCAGCTCAAATGAGGCCATCTTGCTGTGAAAACAATTTCCAGCTTAGAAAAGGGAGAACTAAGACAAGAACTAAGTCCAAGACAAGTGGGCACAAGAGGTCTGAAGTTGTGCCAGGAGAGGTTTAGGTTGGACATTAGAAAGAATTTCTTTCTGGAGAGGGTGCTCAGCCATTGGAATGGGCTGCCCAGGGAAGGGGTGGATTCTCCATCCCTGGAGATATTTCCAAAGAGCCTGGATGTGGCACTCAGTGCCATGGGCTGGGAACCACGGGGGGAGTGGAGCAAGGGTTGGACTTGATGAGCTCTGAGGTCCCTTCCAACCCAGCCAGTTCTATGATTCTGTGATTCTATGAACTGAGGGCTCTGTTTTGTTACTAATTTTGTGATGCGTAAGAATGCATTTAAAAATTTAATTTTGATTTGGAGGTGGGTGAGTGGTGGCCTGGACTTCCCTGCTTGTGACAGGATGTGCCTGGCAGTGGGAGGCATCTGTGTCTGAGGGACTGCAGTCTTCTCAGTGCCATCTCAATGCAGGATGGAGCTGCTTCCAGGGACTCCCCATGACCACCAGGCCTCTCTGCACCCCCTTGCTCCTTGCCTGGCTTTGCCCAGCTGCTCCACAAGATACTGAGCAAGAGGAAGCTTTGGCCTGACCAGCATGCACCTCTTGCCACTCATCAGCACCTTCTGATGCTTTTCTCATCAAGTGGTTGAGCTTCAGTCTTGGGGAGTTGCAATTGGACTAATCAGAACTTCCAGAGGCTGATGCTTTGCCTAATGAAATAATCTTGTGGCTTTGTTAGAGAAGAGTTTGTGTTCTTCATAGATGGCTCCAGGGATGGTTGTTCTGGGTGTATTCAGTCAATAAAAGTAGCTGGCATTTTCAGTGTAGTTTCAGCTTAAGTTTGATTGGACTCTGGTAGAATGAGGGAAGAGAAAGCATAAATTTTTCAGAGCAGACACTGTTCTGTATTTCTGCTACAGTAATTGATAAATTAACAAATTCTTGGCAGATTAGTCCTGAGCTTTGAGCAGTAGCACTGCTGATCTTGTGAAGACACATACTAGAGTACTTGAGCTTTTATTCTGAGCTAATTCTGTAATAATAAACCTCATTTTCTCTTGACTTATGCTGTGGGATCTGAGAGGATTCTGGAAGCATTAGACCAAATTCTAAATATCCAAATTTCTTAAAATGGGTGTTTTAATCCAGTTACTTGCAGTGTTGTATATTTGGTCTCTAGGTCATACTAAGGTAAGTATATAGTAACCTTAATCCCAGATGAAATACTACTTTCTGTTCATGTATTTCATGAAACTGTTAGGCTTGCCTGCTTTGCAAGTAATGTTCCTAATTGCAAGTGAGGCACTTTGTATTTCATTACACATAAGTTACCAGCTTTGAAAAAATTGGTAGTGCATATTTCTGCCTGTGAAACACCACGAGGCTGACGGGTTGGGATGGCAGGGGTGGGAGCAGTCACCATTTATTGTCCTTGTGATGTGAGCTCTGGCCAGGCCTCCACTACCTGGCTCTGATTAATGGTGAATTCTATAAAAGATGTGAAGAGGTAGAAGCAGAGGAACCTTGAACCAGCTCCACGTTCCTTTGCCAGGAATGCACATCTGGCTGTTGTTAATAATTGTATTAGAAAGCCTGTGAATCTCTGAGCTGACACCCTGGAGGCAAAGTTCTGATCCTGTAGAAAGGGGTGGTTCATCACTGCTTGCAGACAGGCTGGACACCCCCTGCTTTGCCTCCTCTGTTGGGAACAGTCACCACTGCAGTGTGAATGCAGGAGCCCCAGACCAGGAGGCAAATTGCCAGGACCAGCAGCAGGATTTCGTGGCAAATGGGAGTGGTGTGAATCAGTGCAGAGATCACTGACTCCAGCTTAGGCTGACAGGAGGGGGACTGAGCAGCATATGATTTCCCTGGGGAAAAAAAATATTCTTTTTTTCTCCATGGAGAAAGCCCTTGGAGTGCTGGTGGGCAGGAAATCCTCCCGGGGTCAGCAATGTGCCCTGGGGGGCAATGGGATCCTGGGGGGCATCAGGAAAAGTGTGTCCAGCAGATCCAGGGAGGTTCTCCTCCCCCTCTGCTCTGCTCTGCCCTGGGGAGAGCACCCCTGGAATCCTGGCTCCAGTTTGGGGCTCCCCAGTTCCAGAGAGCCAGAGATCTACTGGAGAGAGGCCAAGGGAGAGCTGGGAGGGTGCTGAAGGGACTTGAGCATCTCTGGTGTGGAGAAAGAGTGAGAGCCCTGGGGCTGTTGAGGCTGGAGAAGAGAAGGCTGAGAGGGGATCTGCTGAATGTCCATCAAGAGCTGAGGGGTGGGGGGCAAGAGGAAGGGGCCAATCTCTGTTCAGTGGTGCCCAGGAATAGGACAGGGAATCCTGGGCTGAAGGGAGAACATGGGAAGTTCCAGCTGAAGCTGAGGAGAAACTTCTTGGCTGTGAGGGTGAGGGAGCCCTGGCCCAGGCTGCCCAGAGAGGTTCTGGAGTCTCCTTCTCTGGAGCCTTTCCAACCCCCCCTGGATGTGTTCTGTGTGCCCTGCCCTGGGGGATCCTGCTGGGACAGGGCTGGCACTGGAGCAGCTCTGGGATCCCTTCCAACCCTGAACATTCTGTGGTTCTGTGACTCTGTTACTGTAGCATTTGGACCCTTTGTCTCCTGCTTGCTCTTCTGTTGAAGTTTGTTCATTCTTGCAAATACTGATTTCTACCCTATTTATTTTTGTTACAGAGAAATGGCTCTCTTTTCTTTTGGAAATACTTCAACTTCCAGCCCAAATCCTGTCATGTTCCCACGTGCTGTCTCACCAGCAGTGACCTCTGCCTCAGGAAGGTGATGTTCTTCCATGTCTTTTCTAGTTTTACTTTCTCAGCACTTTGCAAGGTGAAACAATTCCAGCTTCTTTAGTCTAAGGAAATGAGAAGCTGCAGAGAGAAGTGTTACTACACTTGGGTACAAGTTTCTGTTCCTGGTGGTGTGGACTTCACCGCTGCTTCAGTTCAGTTTGAAAAATATGGAAATTGGAGAAGCCCCCAGCTTCATTGTTGTTATTTTTTGGAGTTGAATGTAGGAGCAAATCATGGAAACTTACTCAGTTTTCTTTATTAAGATCTGTTGCACTTTGTAGTTATACAAATTTTTGCCTGTATTTTTAAATTTTCAATGGTTGGATTCACAAATAAAACATTAGAAGAGGCTGAGTCTAAATGCTTTTAAAGAGGAAATGTGGGGAAAATTGTTTCATAATGCCTCTGTCAGACTAGATGGGATCATGAAAAGATAAAACATTTACAGTGAGGATGGGGTGTGGATTTGTTCAATATATTTTAAACCACTTGATTTTTGAAACCATCATGTGCACTGCCCAAGCCTATTTTGTGAGCTTGCTCTACCTGTCCCTCTACCTCTTTGTGTCCTCAGCTGCCATCTACATCCAGCAGTGTTTCCACAGGATTGTGTTTCCAAAGTTCCTGGTGATACTGCAGTGCTCTTGGCTTCTTTCAGTCAAGCTCAGGTGCTGTCCCCTGCTTTACCTTTCTCTAAGTCTGCTGTAACTTTGTATTTAAGTTCTTTCTGATCGGATGCAGGTTGTGAGCTGCTTCTTCTGCTGCCAAGGACACTATGGACCTTTTTGGGCCTGAAACCCGCTGGCTGCACACCTTCACCTGTACCAAGGACACTGAGGGGATTTTTTCAAGCCTAAAACATGCTGTGGTCACCCCTCAGCTGCTGCTGGGGTACTGAGGGCATTTTCTCAGGCCCTGAGCACATGGTGAGCCCATCTCAGCTGGTATGGGGGGCACTGATGTTTTATCGGGCCCTGAATACCCCATGAGCTCAACCTCAGCCAGTGCTGAGGTTGTGTTGTGGGGTCTGGAGCACACCCCGAGTCCACCTCAGCTGACACTGAGGGTGCTGAGAGTCTGGGTCTGCAGCACCCTGCCAGCCTACCTCAGCCCGGATTGGGGTTACCGATGACATTTTTTCCTGGCCCGGAACACCTCAGCCAGCATCACGGGCACTGCCAATTCTTATTCGGGCCCAGAGCACAAGGCGAGCCGCTCTCGGATGATATGGGGGGCTCTGAGCCGTGTTTTCAGGCCCTGAGCCCATCATGAGCTTCCCCGCAGCCATTGTAACGGGCACTGAGGACGCTTATTCGAGCACCGAGCAGACACTGAGCGCTCCCCAGCCGGTTCGGAGGGCGCTGAGCCACGTTCTGACCCCACCATCAAGTGCCGGTACCGCCTGGGTCGGGCTCAGCGGGCGGGCGGGCTGAGGTGAGGTGAGGCCGAGCTAACGGCCGGCGGGAGCGCGCGGGCGCATGCGCGGGAGACGGGAGCGCGCAGGGAGACGGGAGGCGCGCGCGTGCGTGCGCCAAGATGGGGCCGGGGGGGGGAGGGGCGGCGGGGTGCGGGTGCTGAGGGCGGCGGAGAAAGGGAAGGGGGAGAGGGGAGAGGCTGCACCGGGAGCTGGGGAGCGGGGCAGAGCGGGGAGTACCGGGGACAGAGCGCGGGGCACCGGGGACAGAGCGAGGCGAGAGGAGATCCCGAGCATGCCCCAGGGGGTGGAGCGCCCGCCGCTCGACGCATGCGCGGCGTGAGGCGGGTGGGAGGCGCAGGGCCGCGGCGGCGGCGCTCGGCGAGGGTAACAATGGCAGCGGCGGTGGCGGCGGGCGGAGGGGCCGGGGCTGGAGCCGCCGCGGCGGCTGTGGCGGTGAGCGGAGGAGCCGGCTTGGCAGCGCTGTCGGTAGCGCGGCGGAAGGACGGCGGCCCCACCGGGAAGTTCTGGGAGAGTCCGGAGACGGTGTCTCAGCTCGACTCGGTCCGCGTCTGGCTGGGGAAGCACTACAAGAAGGTGCGGCCCGACACGGGGACCGGGGGGCACGGGGGCGGCCCGGGCTGGGGCCCTGTGGCGGTGCGTGCGGGGATCTTGGGGCTGAGGGGGTGGAATGCGGGCTGGGGAGGAGGGAGGGGTGGGGGCAGCTCCGGAGCCGTGGGGGGGTCTGAGGGTGTTCCCGGCTGAGGTGGGTCCGGGGCTCTCGCGGTTCCTGCCCGCCCGGTACCGCCGTCGGTCTTTGTCAGCCGGGGCCTCGCCGCCGCCGCTCCCGGCCCCGCAGAGCCTCGGGGGGGGCTCCAGGCGCCGGAGCTTTGGCTGGGGGGAGCCGGCCGTGGGCTCCCGTTCCCTCCCTCGGTGCCTTCCCCTCCGCCGGTGTTCACACCGAGGCGAGCTGCAGCGGGAGCTTGCCTGTGCGGGCACGTCCCGGCTCGGCTCCCGGCAGGGTTTTGTACGGGTTTCATGTCAACCGCACCCCTGGAGTGTCGAGGTGTACGGGGAAAAAAAGGAAGAAAAAAAAAAAAATAGCCGTTCGCGCTGTTCGGAACGTATTTTCACCGAATCTTGTGCCTGGGAAGAACTTGGAGCGAGTTCACTTGTTGGCGGTGCCACTGGCGCTGTGTGTTGCCCTTGTTGTCCCCTTCCTCTTTCATCCCGCTGCTTGTGTTCTCCGTTTCTTTCCTTGCTTTTCAAGGGATTTTCCCCTATGACCGACCTGTAACTTTCTTTCAATATCTCAACCTGGGGAAAAAAAAAAATAAATCACCCGAGGTGAACTTTCCAGAAGTCATTTGTCTCGCCAGCTTTGTAGCAGTTGTAGGAAGAGCTTAGCAACGTGAAGGGGAGGTGATGGACAGACAGCCTCGGGTCCTTTAATCTCTGTGTGTGCCGGAGATCTGCAGCCCCATCCTCGGTGCCTCGGTAGCTCTGGTGTTGGGGACGCAGGGAGAAGTTTTCCCGTTACTCTGCGGGTGCCCTCGGTTGAGTGATTTCCGTGGCAGCGCTGCGGAGGGGGTGTCTGAGCCCATCTGGGTTAAAAACCAGGAGACCAGAAGTGGGTTTTACCGGTCCTGCTTGTTCCACATCGGTTGTTCCAGCAGAGCCACGTGCAGCCGCCCCGCAGTCAGGCGGAGGTGGTGGTTTCAGCGAGCAGCTTCAGCTCTCGGTGTCGATAAGGAAATTGTAACATAAAAATACATCTTCAGTTTGGCTTTCTCTTGGCTGTGCTTCCCTGCTGCTTCTGGACTTCTGGGGAGGAGATTCTTTCATTTCTTTTCCATGACTTGATAGCCACAAAAAACTTCTGAAATAACTTTGAACTGGCTTCAGCCATTTTGCAGAAGAGCAAATCACCTCATTAATGATTGTTGTCCCTTGCTGTGAATCAAAACTGTCTGGACAAGCTGGTTCTCACCTCACGAGCTTGGCAGGGCCTCTTATCTGTAGTTTAGGAACAGGAGTTTTAATTTTGTACACCAAAGCAAAACTCCTTTCTTATAATTGGTTCACCCTTATCGGTGTTATTGTTAATAAAGATTAGATACTTATATTTATTTATTAAAACGTGGGAGTTAATTAAGATTAGGCTGAGCAAGCAAGCAGCTTCACTGAGCAAGTGATTCTTGAAATACTGCTGTGTAAGATACTTCAAAAAAAAAAAAAAAAAAAAGAAAACCTTTTTCTTTTGGGAAACAGGAAGCTGATACCTAATACTGGTGTTTAAAGAGGCACCCTTAGAGCTCTAGATGGAAGCATTAATTCCTTTCTGAGGTGTGGTAAATGGAGCCTGGTTCATCTTGTGTTGTTTTTCTTTGTTCCTTGGATACTCCATTCTAAAGATTGTTTCCTGTAATTGGGGTGTCAGCTTTGCTGCTGGTGCATGTCTTCTGTCAGGAGGGTACTTGGTGGTTGTAGCTGACTTTTTTGTGCAGTTCATGCTCTTAAAAAAGGACACGTGTACATCCTGGCAGTGGGGAAGCCATCAGCTGTAGTAGGTGTTATGTCCACCTCTGGGGACATCAGGGACCACTTGGAGACCATCCTGAGAGTTACAGGAACCTGGGTCAAGGATTCTGAAGTCCCCAGTGGCAAGGAAAGAGAATTTTAATTACAGATCTTCTCATTCTTGTCTCTAGAGTAGACAAATCTTCAGATATCTGAGAGTTCTCTGTCTGAGTGTAACTGAAAAATAACAGGTTTGGAAAACTCACTGGATATTGGGAAGCTCTCCCTGTCAGGGAGGTGGGCAGTGTGGTCAGTCTGTCAGAAATCTTTTTGATGACAAATTCTCTGGGGCAGCAACGTGGGGTTTATAACCCTGCATGGCTGTGGTGGTTTTTTGTTTGGTTTGTTTTCCTGACACAAACTTTCTGGGCCCATTTCTTCTTGGCCAAAGCTCTGGCAGTGAGAAAAGCCCTTCCCAGGATGTGCAGAAAGATGGATGCATTGAGATTTTGTGTTGGGGAGGGGCTCAGGTAGTTGGGTAAAGGTGGAAGGAATAGAAGCCCCGAATACCCAGAATGTACTCTCTCCAACTCCCTGAAAGGAGGTTGGAGCCAGGGGGGGGTTGGGCTCTTTTCCCAGGCAACTCTCAGCAAGACAAGAGGGCACAAGAGGTCTCAAGTTGTGCCAGGGGAGGTTTAGGTTGGACATGAGAAAGAATTTCTTTCTGGAGAGGGTGCTCAGCCATTGGAATGGGCTGCCCAGGGAAGGGGTGGATTCTCCATCCCTGGAGATATTTCCAAAGAGCCTGGATGTGGCACTCAGTGCCATGGGCTGGGAACCACGGGGGGAGTGGAGCAAGGGTTGGACTTGATGAGCTCTGAGGTCCCTTCCAACCCAGCCCATTCTATGGTTCTGTGATTCCATAATTGGAAAAGGCCTTCAAGAGCATCAACTCCAACCATTAATTCAGCTTTGTTGAGTCCAGTGGTTAAACCTCAGCACCACATCTGCACAGCCAGGGCCCTCAGCACCACATCTCCAGGGCTTTGAAAGCCCTCCAGGGATGGTGATTCATCCACCACCCTGGGCAGTGTGTGCCACTGGTTAATAACCTTTTCAGGGAAGAAGTTTCTCCTGATACCTCATCTTCTAACACCTAGCACTGCAGGGCCTGTTAGTGACAGCAAGAATAATAACAGGAAATAAAATTATGTGTTCCAGACTTTTTCCTGCTCCCTGTTTGTGTGTGTGTGGTGTGTGGAAGTCATCTTGTGCTATTTCTCTGCATGGAGAGTTGGGGGAAGTCCCCTGGCTTGGACCACAGTGTGGATGCTGGAGCCTTCCTCCCTCTGACCTGGAAGTGGGTTTGTGCTGTGGTTTTTAAGGCCTGGGTAGCAGGACAGGCTTTGAGAGCATTTAGGAAGGCTCTGCTCATCATTATGTCCATTATGAGTAGAAATTTATAGTTTGGAGGTAGACTGGGCCATTAGTTCAGTTGTTGCTGTACTAATGCTTAGTGTTCTCTAGTATTATTTATGGGTGTAGTTCCTCTGACATTAAGCACCTAATTGCCCATATTAAAATGGATCATCATAAAGCAGAATTATTTCTTGTATTTAAAATATCTTCCTGAGATAGTTTGGAGGAGGGTCTTTTTTTTGGCATGTGTATTACAACTCAGAAACTGACCTCCCTCTTCCAGGTGCAGCCCCTAAGAACCATTCCCAGTGTGCTAATCCTGACCAGTTCAATGTATTTGCTTTCAGGAGCTACTCAATCCTCTGCCTCTTTTGAGACAGAACACTGAAAAACTGGTTTGGTTTGGTTTTTTTTTTTTTTTGGGGGGGGGGGGGGGCAAGAAGGAGAATGGTTTGGTTTGGCTTTTAAAGTGCTGTCTGAAAGGGAGAAGACAGCATGGGGTGTCTGGTCAGCACCAAGCTGCAGGGTGAGGAGGTACCACTTGGAATTTGGGCACATTTGTTGAATACCTGAGACCCTCCTGCAGGAGCATCAAGCACAGGATAAGAGGTTTTCTTCCCACATTTGGTGGTGGGGTGCTGGTGGAGCAGGTCTGGTTTCCTGCCCGGGATCTCTTCTGCCTTTCTATTAATAATCCTGAGCCAGCAGGAGCAGGGACGAGCTGCTTCTTGGCAGCTGCTCTGAAATGGCAGTTGTTGTGCTGGGAGGTGTCTGTTTGGAGACCACCTGCTTGTTCCCTGCCAGCCAGGAGCTGAACTGAAAGGATTTGTTACTTATCTTTTGGCTGCCTCTGCCTTCTCCTGTCAGTGCTCACCTTATCAAGTATTTTTTCAGTGGCTGATTTAATCCGAGGGAGGTTTTGGTTTTTTTTTTTTCTGTGTTGGCAGCTTTTGTTTTCTTGCTTTTAAAAAAAGAACAAGGGTTAGAACCTAAATTGAAGTATTTCATTGCTGGTTTCTCTTTCCCTGTTATTTGGTGATGAGAGCTGAAATGTTCTTTGTTTTGGGGGAAGGAGAGGAGTTTGTGCATGAGGGCTACAAGGCAGAGCCATGATGTGGTTATTTGAGGTCAGTAACCACATCAGAACTGGGACTATGAATCTGTCCCTTATGTCTGTGACAAAGCTTCCCAGTGCAGCTGCAGTGGCAAACCTTGCTGGGAAGAGGTTTCCTCTGCTAGTGGTTTCTCTCCATTCTTTAATTATTTGAGTTACACTGAAAGGCCACATGTGTTTTCTTCTTGGATGTTTTTATTTCTAATTGACATGGAAATGTTACAAAAATCTTTGCTGTGTCAATGGGGCTTTGGTGTTTCAGCACTTGAGCAAAATCCTCTTAAGCTAAAGCTGTGCAGGACCAGGGTGTCATTTCATTTCTGTCTTCTGGAATTTGCTGGGTAGGAGCCTTTATTTGCTGCAGAATCACTTTTTGCTTCTGTTGGCTGTGGAGACCAGTGGAAAACTTGCAGATGTGCTGTGCCTTCAGTCCTCTCTGGTCCCCTCAAACCTCCTGGGTGTCCACCAGGAAATCATCTCACCAATTTTACTGCTTTAAAGATCCATTGGTGTTGCTGGTCCATGTGCAGAAAATGTATGAGAAGAGTCTGTTGTTTCTCTTTGAAGTTTTTTTGCCCTTCTTGTTTAAGGGGGAGCCTTGGACAAAGAAGTGACTTTACTGCATTAAAAAATTGCAGGAATAGTGGAGATGCAGAGCAGAATCAGGGGTTCCTCATGTTGTTCTTTCTGATGCTTCAGCTGTCAGTGCCTCCTCCGAGAGGTAAAAATGGGACCTGCAGCAAAGGAAAAAGTGTCTGAAAAATTTCACGTCTAAGAATACTCTTTCCAAGCTATGTTCCAGTGTAAACATGGGGTTGTTTTGAAGGAAAATGTTTGAAAAAAAACCACAGTAAGGCAGTACAAGAATACCATTTCTTCTGGATTCAGGTTTTTGGCTGGTGTTGCAGTGCTGGGTGCTCCACACCATCTGTTTACAGCAGGAAGTGGCCTGGTGTTGACAAGTGACACAGAAATCCTACTGAAAAACCTCAGACTACTCAGACTGCTTTCCTTACTGATTTTCATTTTCTGCTTTTATTGGCTTATTTGTGTTGAAGAATAAGTTTCTTAAGGTAATATTTATCATGAACTACCTTCCCATAACTTTGCTGGGGAACCTTAGCCTTAGAGGGTTGTGCTGAAGGTTTTATTTTGGTTTTATTTTCTCTGTGCCTTGAAGCAGCTGTCAGTTGAAGTAGCTTGTGTGCATTGAGAGGTGGGTTAGTGAATTTTCAAGTTCTTGGTTTGGTGATTTTTGTTTTGGTTTGGTTTATATGGTGGCCATAAGTACAGAATTGTTTTATACTTGGTTCAGTGTTGGTGGGAGCCATTAATGTTTGCTGTCTTGGTGCATTTTATGCCTTTGTTCTTGGTGCCTTATTAATTTAAAATACTGTTTTAAGCTTGGTGAAAAAAGCTTTGACTTTTAAGCCTGTACAGAAATAGCAACAATAACTGTACAGAGGTTGTTTTTCCCCCTTAAATAAGTTGTAATGGTTAGGAGGGTTTTTCTCTATTTAGTGTTGCCAGAATGAAGGCCGTGTAGCTTCAGAGAAGATATGTAAAAGCTGCATTTGCATTATTTTTAATCTTCCTGGAGTATTCCTCCCATGCAAAACTAGAGGTTTACTGCCACAGTGTTTCACTGAGAAAAAAATACAAGGTAAATCTTGTATTAAGAGAGATAAAACTGCACAGCACTGTATGCATTTTGGTAATCATCCTTCTTGGTTTAGCAGCTTTAGGACACTGCTAAAAAGGTTTCTGGGCTTTTCAGTAAAGGTGGTGGGTTAAGTTGGGCATCTTTGGGAGCCACATGCTTCGTTTTGCCACCCTGTCTAAGATCAGGAATTCCAACAAAAGATTGCTTCAGCACCCAGAGCTTCTGGTCCAAAAGTGATAAAGAAAGTTGTGGCTATCTGAGAGGAGAGGCAGGGTCTGGAGGTTTTGAAAAAGCCAGAGAGCAAAAGTCTTCATTTAGATTCCAAGAGCAATAAAGCCTGAGTGTTTCTGCTGCTTGGTGGCTCTGAGATAGCTGGTGTGAGCTGATAGGAGTTTTTAATTGGATGAAATTCTCACAGTTGCCTGTCCTGGCAAGAGGGGTAAGAAAAATGCAGCTCTGGAAATGGAGCCTTTTCTTCTTTCTAGGCTCCTATTTCTAGTTGAGGCTTTATACACAGGGCAGGGCACCTGGGGAGTCAGTCATGAATATTTAATTTCTCAGATAGGTCTGTCTGCCTCCTAACAGGTGCTGGAAGAACTCACTGTAAAATTGTCATGGAAAAGTCAGCAGTATCTTCTGCTGTGTGTGTGGTGCTTTGGAAAGCTTGGCTACATTTAATTGCAGTTTAACACCACTGCTTTGAGCTTTTGAGAAATTTGGCTCTCGGTGGTTTTTTAAGGGGCTGTAGAAGAATCTGATTTGGGGAGGAGCAAAGGCCTTATGGCCCATGGTGTTACCCAGGTAAATGGCTCCAGGGGAGCTCATATTAATTACTCCATAATCTACCTGAGCCAGTCAGGGCTTTTTCTGCTCTTGGAAGTCTTCTGGCATGGGTGAGGAGGTCATATCCAGTAAGGCTGTAATGGCAGGAATAATAAATACTCACAGCCTTGGGAGTTTTTTATTTATATTCCATGCCATAATTTCCCCTTCTACACAAACTTGTTTTGTTAGAAATATGACCTTGGGAGGTGCTTCCTTTGTCACAGAGTGTTGCAGATGTAGTTGTCCAGCTCTGTGTTTCTGCTTGGCCACGAGCTGCTATATGGTACCAAATGGATGCTCTTAGGATTACTGTGTAGGAGCTGATTACAGAAGGAGCTTTGTAATGGTGCTGTAGAGAGCTTTGTGTGTGTGTGTGTGTACCAGAATTAGTGTGTTCCTTTATTAGGAATTCCCAATCAGATTGAAGGAGTTAATCTCTTATCTGTGAAACACCTGGAGGGCTGGGATGAACTGGGAATGATTCACAGATTTGTGTTGTATTTTAAGACTAAAGCTTGAAAAACCTTTGGTGCTCCTCCTGTGCATTCACACCCCCCCTCCCAGCCACCCAGTGATCCCTAAACTGTGCACTACAGCTGATAAAGTGGTCTGGGGAATTGGCAAGCCATTCTTCATGGTTTATTCTCCATTCCAAGTAAGCCTGTGTTTTTTGTCTTTCAGTATGTCCAAGCAGATGCTCCTACCAATAAAACACTGGCTGGGCTGGTGGTGCAGCTGCTGCAGTTCCAGGAAGATGCCTTTGGAAAACATGTCACCAATCCTGCCTTCACCAAGCTTCCTGTGAGTACTGGGGTTAACCTGCTGCTGTTACAGCTCCTGCTGGAGGGCTCCCAGGTGTCTGGGAGATCTGTGCTTAACCTGAAGCTTTGGTTGATGCATCCTCTGGAAAGGGTGAAAGAGAACCCTTCTGCAAAGATTTTCCATGTAATACATCTTGTTTTCTATACGTTTGGAAGTGACTTCTTGAATACTATGGGAAGATTTTAATTTGTAGTAAAATTCTATGTAAACTTGTAAATTTTAAGTCACAGATTGTCAAGGTTGGAAAAGACCTCCAAGAACACTGTGTCAAATCTGTTTGGGCTGATGCATCCTAAACTGACTGAAACACTTTCCAAACCAAACAGATTTCCCTTGGGCATTTCTGTTGATGAGACATCAAACTTGTAATGCTGTCAACTCTGAGAAATGGCTTTACCACCCTCTTTAGCAGCTCCCAGTTACCTAGTTAGCCCAGGATAGTTTGCCAGTCACTCAGAATATTGTTATACAGAAGCAGTGTTGACATTTTAAGGGTTGCTTATTTCAAGTTCAAACTTGGCACATCTTCAGCTGTGGTGTCCCAGCAGTTGTGCTCAGAGATCAACCCTGCTGTGCTTGGAGCCCTGCCTGCCACCAGAAGAATCTTGTCTGAGCAAGCATGAAGTCCAAACAACTGATAGAGGGGAGAGGGATGTGGGAATGGAATGGACACAGTCACAGGGGGATTTTGGTTGGAAAGGGCAAGGGCTGCAGTGTGGTATCAAGCACCCAGTTTTTAGGGTGGGTTTTGTGGGCCCAGGCAGCTGTTGTAGCTGTGTTTGCCAGCACTGTGGGCATCAGGAGAAGGTCTTCACTTGCCTTTGCCACAGAATGCTCTCTGGGAACCTCAGGGCATGCAGTCTAGAGGTCTGTTTAGATATAAGTACTGGAGGGAACTATTTATAATTAAATGAAATATCATAAACTGAAGTTGTTCTGCAAACTGTTGCACGTACTCCTTTCTTCTCTGATGCACCACTTACAGAACACTGTCTTTTATTTTGTGGTGATTTTTCTTGCCCTAGATATTTTGCTTGTGTAACTTTGTGAAAAGTGTGAATTCCTGTTTTCTCCAGAAGTTTCCCAGCTTATTAGGTGAATCTCTGGGTGCTCAGGGATGCACAAGGATGCAGCACAAGATGCTGTTAAAGATCTCACCATCTCTTCCATTCTGATCATCTGGTGAGGAAAAGCTTGAGGGACAGAGGTGAACATTGCAGTGCTTGATTTTGGGCTGGCAGCACAGATCATAAAACTATACCCACATTTGTATTTAATGTGAAAATGCAGTCTGTGCTCTGAGACAGGGTTAGCTTCTACTTTTCCAGATGTCAAAGTCAAAATACTGATTCAGGCTGCTGAGGAGGTTTTGTTGTCCAACTGTAGCACTTTGGAGATGTGCAGAATGCTTCAGTCCTACAGAGCTATGTCTGACATGGGAAGAGAGAGGGGAGAAGGGATCTCTCCAGTGACATTCCTAACCTCCCCCAAATTACTGAAAAGCTATTGCAGACTCCACTGAAAAGAATTGTCACAGAATGGTCTGGGTTGGAAGGGACCTTAAAAATCGTCACGTTCCAGCCCCCTGCCATGGGCAGGGACATCTCCCATGGGATGAAAGAAGTTGTATAAAGATAAAAGAGATTAAAAAGTCAGTGGTTATTGTAGTGACTGTTCAGTGTCACCACCTTCCTGGCAAGGGAGGAACAAAGAGGAGGGAAACATCTCTGACCTGAGCTGCATCTGAGTAACTGCAGGCTACAACTGTTGGAATAAAGTTCAGACATTTTACTCAGTGCTGTGAGTGGATGAAATAGACCTTGCATTTGAGAGAAGGTTGTTAATTCTGTGTTTAAGCTCCCAGTCTTGGCAAGGATGCTGTACAGGGCCTGTAAATAGATCAAGAGTAAAATGCATTAAAAAAAACCCCCAAAACAACTAATTACTTCACTTAGTTTCACAGATTTGAAATAAAGGCTGTATTAAGATATTAACTCATATGATGGCAAATTGTAAAGCCAGTTGATGTGAATTACCTTGTTATGATGGATTTTGTTGGGTAAAAACATTGAAGGGGATCTGGTTCATTGACAGCTGCATCTCTTCTATGAACCAGGTTTTGTCCAGTTGCTTCCAGTGATTTATATTTGTGTTAGCAGCAATGACCAGAGTTTAATGAGAGGGTCTGGCTGGAGTACACTGATGCATTACAGAAGTGACAGCAAGTTAGTGTCATGGACTTTTAAGAAGGGCATGTAGTGATAGGACAAGGGAGAATGGCTTTAAGCTAGAAGAGAGGAGACCTGGGTTACACAGTAGGAAAAAAATTCTTTACTGTGGTGGTGGTGAGACAGCAGCACAGGTTGCACAGGGCTGCTGTGGGTGCCTCCTCCTTGGTAGAATTCAAAGCCATGTTGGATGAGGCTTTGAACAACTTGGTCTTGTGGGAGGTGTCCCTGCCCATGGCAAGGGGTGGGACTGGATGACCTTTTAGGATCCCTTCCAACCCAAACCATTCTATGATCCTGTGACTGGGATGGCTGGGAAGGGACCTTTTGAGGTCATCTGGTCCAGCCCCCTGCAGTGAGCAGGGAATCTTCACCTTAACCAGGTTGTTCAGAACCCTGCCCAACCTGACCCTGAATGTTTCCAAGGATGGGGCATCATCTACCACCTCTCTGGGCAGGCTGGGCCAGTGTCTCACCACCCTCAGCTTAAACAATTTCTTCCTCCTATCTAGTCTGAATCTCCCCTCTTTCATTTTAAAACCATCACCCCTTTTCCTGTTGATACAGACCCTGCTAAAATGTCTGTCCCCATCTTTCTTACAGCCCCCCTTTAAGTGCTGCCTACCAGTGCTGCAAAAATAATTTTTACAACAAGTTTCATGGCTTCATCTGGAGTTTAATTTTTCTTTTACAGCAACTAGAATTTTTAATGCAAGTCTGCTAACCATCAGCTGTGTCCTCAGAGCCAGGTCTGGTGGCAATAAAATCATTCAGCGTGTGAAAACATTTTGGTTTTGTTCAAGCTTCTGATGAAAGCCTGTTCCTTCAGTGGAGGACTTGAGTTTGGTAGAAGTGGTACAGAGATGGCCGTGGCTGGGGAGCTGGCAGGCACCCCAGGGGCAGCTCTGAGCTCTCTCCATCTCTCTGTGCACAGTGGGGCTCTAAGCAGATGGCAGACGGAGCAGTTCTGCTCCTGCTGAATGCTTATGAAGGATCTTTTTATGTTGATCCTGGACACTGGTGTATTTGATGTCTCACAGAACTGCTTTGCTTTCCTCTGGCAGCTCTGGAGCCGAGGAAGGCAATGTTTCCTTTAGCTCCCAGGCTGCCATTTCAGCTGCCTGGCTGCTGAGTGAATTCCAACTGCTTGTCAGTGGAGCTAAGGCTGTCTGCAATTTGGTGTCCACTCTGTTTTACCAAACACCCCCGAGGTATAATACAGTGGCCTGTAAAGAAAAGAGCCTGTTCTGATCTAATAAGTAAAGGTAGAAGCTAGATCAGAAACATTTCTAGTTTAAAAACTACTTGGAAGGTTGTTGTGTGTGTGTGCAGTGTCTGCTAACTGCAGCCCAGTCCTTGAACAGCTCCCCAGACTCTGGTTTGTCAGTTATACAATTTTTTCATTTTTTTTTTTTTTTACTGTGAAACTCAGAATAGACTGATCCTGGTCTATACATCTAGCATGTGTACAGAAAGAGAGGTTTCATTTCCTGCTCCAGTAAATGAAGGACACGGAGCTGCTGGAACCAGTCCAGAGGAGGCCCTGGAGCTGCTGGGAGGGCTGGAGCAGCTCTGCTCTGGAGCCAGGCTGAGAGAGTTGGGGGTGTTGAGGCTGGAGAAGAGAAGGATCCCATGGGGAGACCTTAGAGCAGCTTCCAGTGCCTGAAGGGGCTCCAGGAAAGCTGGGGAGGGACTTGGGACAAGGGCCTGGAGGGATGGGAGCCTGCGAGGGGGAAGGGTTTGGAGCTGGGAGAGGGGAGATGGAGAGGAGATCTTGGGCAGGGAGGGAGGGAGAAATTGTTTGGGGTGAGGGTGCTGAGCCCCTGGGTGCCCAGGTTGCCCAAGGAAGCTGTGGCTGCCCCATCCCTGGCAGTGTTGAAGGTTGGATGGGGCTTGGAGCCCCCTGGGCTGGGGGAGGGGTCCCTGACCATGGCAGGGGGGGCACTGGGGGGGATTTAAGGTCCCTTCCAGCCATTCTGTGAAACAGTTGAGCATCTTTGAATGGAGCAATATCCAAAGGTGTCAGCTCCAGAGTGCCCCTTGGTCACTTCTGGTGGGGCTGGAAGGTTTGGTCTGGGTTTCTGGAGGTGGCTCCTTCCTTGTTAGTGCCAGGAAGCTTCTGTTGTGGCAGCTTAGCTAGGTGAGGATCTACCTCATTTTGCCATTTCAGTTTATTGTTAGCACAGCTTTCTTAAAATCTGAAGTTGCCTGGGAAATGGACCTGTTTGCCCAAATAAGCTTCTTTAAAGCTTCCTGATCCTGTGTGAAAGTTGGCCAAAGCAGTTTAGGTTTGCAGTTAATAGCAAGAAGTTTATCTGTGTAATCTCACTTCAGTGTATGTTTGTAAATGAATTTCTGTTCCAAGAACTTTATAACAAACAAAAATATCACCTTTGTTGTGGTTCAGTCAAATTGGTTTATCCTTCATAATGAAACTAATCTGTAATTGCAACTGGTGGGCAGCAACAGAGCTTTATTACTCAGTGACCATGTCCTGCAGTGCTCTCTTTATCACTGGTCAGTTGTCAGATGCTGTGGGGTACCTTGTGTGCCCCTCGTGTGGGGATGGGTCCTGGGCTTGCCTTTCTCTAGTCCTGGCTCCACCTGAGCTACCCAATTGTCTTCCATATCTAAGAGGACCTGGACAGTATTGTATTTTTACCAACCATGTATCTCACCAGAAATATTACTAAAACTTAGAAAAATGTACTTTTCTCTCTAGGAAACAGTCCTGATGTTTTAGTAACATTTTAGAGAAAGGACTTGGTGAGACTCGTGTGTTTTCAGCCTCCTGCTGCTGCTGTTTGAATTTCAGTTCTTGAATTCAGAGGAGCTGCTCAGTAACACTGTGCCCTGCTAAAACTGATGGTGAATAACTGAGCTGGTGTAGTATTTTTGGGTGGGTCTGCACAGTGACCTTTCCACATCTTGACAAACAGCTTTTTGTTGTGGTGGAGGAGGGACTTGAAGGGAGAGCAGTAGGAGCTGCAGTGAATATGGAGCCTGTTTATAGATATTTGTTCCTAATGATTTGTTTTGGTTTGCTTTATACAGATTAAGAGCTTCAGCTCCAATTTTAGGTTTAATTTACTGTGAAATGGATGTTCAAAGAGTAGTTTGGATTTCTCTTTTACAGCTCTGCAAGGAATTTTTTGCAAGCTGCTCACATAAGGAAGGACTTGGAGCTTTCAGAGAAATCAGGTTGTGCTTGCAGATATGAAGAATTCTACTTAAACCAAATGAACTTAAACTCCTTGAAAGATTCTTGAAGGAGAATGTAAACCTCCAGAGGTGATTAATCTGAAAATTAAAGTAGGCATTTGATGAGTTAGGTGTCTAAAACTCTGCCAACAAGTACATATTCATTTGTATAAAATCATAAAAATCAATGTAACTGTATTTTCACTTTTCCTTTGGGTTGTAGGCAAAGTGCTTCATGGATTTCAAAGCTGGAGGTACATTGTGTCACATTCTTGGTGCTGCTTACAAATATAAGAATGAACAGGGCTGGTAAGTTTTTATTTTTGACTTACACACCTTTTGCATGAAATTAAGCACATGAAATGCCTATGCAAACTACTTCAAGTTTAATACTTTCTGGAAAATGGGGAAAGCAAGGGAGTTGGAGATGGGAAGAGGAAATTTTTCCTATTTTGCTGGTGGTAGCTTTTTAAAGACACACCCTCACACTTCCAAATTTAAAGATAAGTTGTCCAATCTTAAGGTCTTGAGCCTGTAGTTTGGGAGTTAATTACTACAGCTTGAGGCTTTTTTTTCCATTTACTTGCCAAAAGACTGAACAAATTAACAAGTACCTTAGAATCACTGTTTCCTATCTAAGCATTGCACAGATACTAATAACTGCTGAGTTTTCCACTGCTGTCAGCCTCAGCAAATGAGGAGTGTGAGTAGTTAGAAACACACTGCTCATGTAGCTACTGACTCCAGGATTAAAACTGTTCACCTGACATCCCAGCAGTGTTGTGGCCTGGATGTTTCTAAGCTACAATCCTCTTTCCAAGGCAGCAGGAGCACGAATTACTCTAGTTAAGAACATTGGAAAAAAAATCAGAATATAAAAAGTTGATAAATAAAATAAGCAGGGTTTTTTTCTTGTGCCTGAATGTAAATACCTCCTGCTCTGATGCTGTGCAGACCTGTAGTGGTGTTCCTGGAATTGCCTGTGCTTCTGTTGCCCACAAGAGCAAATTAAAAGGCAAAAATACAGTTTCATTATGGTTGGTTGTTTTTAGGGGTGGTTTATATTTGTATCAGATAAATGGTTATGTTCCTGTCAGGTCAGTGGGCACCTGAGGTGGATGTCTCAGAAAGCTGGTGGCAATAAGCTGCTCTCAGGTTTTTTCTATATTAAAATTGCCAACACCCAGGGTACAGTTGGTGTTTGTAGTGTTCTGTGTGACAGTTCCATCAGGAGTGTCTTGCTACCTCTTTGCCTTAATTAAGATAAAGGAGTTAAATGGCTCCTACTTCACAAATACATAAACAGCAAATTTAGTGTTCAGTCATTAAAATTTGTCAGCAAAGCTCAGCTCCACCACTGCCTCCTCTCTTCTCCCTCTCTTGCCAGTTCCCCAGAACTAGTGTGGGTAGTGTCATGTGTTTGTGCATGTGGGATGTAGAGGGGAGTAATACTTGAATTTAACTCTGAGGATCAGACGTAGAGCTTGGAATGTATCCTTCACTGACTCCACCAAATAATCTGTGGTGTTTTTTTGCCTGAAATATGATTTTTATTTTTATTTTTTAATGGTCCGCATTGTCGCTCTTGCTTAACCTGTTTGTGAATGATCTGTCTTATAGGAGAAGTTCCTTTCCTCGTCATAATAGGTATGTCTGAAAAATGCACTTACCCAGTGCAGCTGGACATACCTTGTCTGTCACTGCAGTTCCAGCAGTTGTTTGCTCAGACCTGTCAGAGGGTATCAGTTAAACTGAGAACAGGAGGAATTATGACTGCTGCTTTATCTGCCTGGCAACTAAACCAAGTGCTATTTCTTAATGTATTGACATGCTTCTCTTAAAGTATGGGTTTCAAAAATTTTGGGGGCATGTATAGTATTAAATGAAGATGCAATGCAGGTTTTAGGCAAATGTAAAAATCCTGGTCAAACTTGAATGCTTTTTAAGTGTCTTTGTTTCAAAGGTATTGAAGACTCTGTTAGGTGTCTAGGGAAATTGTGTTTATTTGGCATTTATCTTTCTTCCCTTCCCTGAAACTGAGAAGTGTATGTTCTGAATACAGACTGAAGCTGCCAGTGAGTACTGGAGAAGTGGTTTGAGCTTGGCTTTTAAAATCCTGTGGAGTGCAGGTGTAAAATATTCCATTAAGTTGTGCAGTTAGCTGACAACTTCTTGGTGAACTGACAGTACTTCTAGAAGTCAGCATAAACTTTTCAGCATGCACAACCCTGTTTAAGAGGTCATTGATTTCTGTTAAAATTGAAAGAAAATTATAATAAATATGCCAGTATATTATCTTCAAGTTGTTTGCTAGGTTCCCAGTGTGAGAGAAAGAGTCCTCAGGAGAGAAGCCATCACTCCCTAACAGTGAATATTTCAAGCACTGCCCAGCACTACAATATATTTACGTGGTACCTGTGTGGGCAGCTTCTTCCCAAAAATAGGAGCCTCAAGGAAACCATTGAGGTCTCAGCTGAAGTGTCTCTGTTTTATTGAGTGGTGTGATACTGATGTGATGCTATGGCTGTGTGGTGATGGGGTTTGTGTCTAAACACCAGTGTTGCTTTGGTTTACCTTCATTGTATGTTTCTAATCCTGAAAAATTGATTTGATGTGTTACTGGAAACAAGGATGTGTTTAAAAGAAAGTGGCATTAGGTACAGGCACAGGAATAACTTGAGGTTGGGGTGTCAGCAGTCACTGCATGGTAACCCCATGCATGGCTTTTGCACTGGGTTAATTTTTATTTTATACTCTGAGATCCCTTCTGCTGGAATTGGAGGGGTTGGACTAGATGACTTTTAGAGGTCCCTCCCAACCCCAAATATTCTGTCACTCTATGGGATTGCTGCTCTGGATCATCAGCACTCCAGTGAAGAGCTTTTTCAGACTTTAGAAACAGCTTTTTCCAGAATTTGGGAGGTACAGAAGTGCACCAGACAGAGTTTTACACCTGAAAGTCACCAACGTGATTATCCAGGCATGTCATGGTGCTTTGGGAAAGGCTGAATTGTAAAGGGTCAGGCCCAGATCTGCTCCTCCAGCTCTGTCCATGGCTGGTGGAGATGAACCTGTGCCATGGGACTGGTGTGGACACCTGGGCCTGGTGTTTGTGCTGCTGTTGTCCCACCCCTCTGCTCCTTGGGGGTCACCACTAAACTCTTCATTTAAATTGATTCATCCATGGCTTCAGAATACGATCCAGGTGGATATGGCAGAATGCCTTTGGGAGGCTCTTGTGGTTCTCCCTGGTGGAAAATACCAGATTTTGTTATCCCCCAGTTTCTGATAGGCCCTTTAAAAATCTGCAGTGTTGTTTCAAGGATTTTGATTACTTTGTCAATGAAGGAGCAAACTTTAAAGTACCAGAGTCCAATGAAGATCCAATCCAATGCTTACGTGGATTATTAGGTACCTGTATGCTGGGGGGGTGGGGGTTCCTTGTTCTCAGAGAGAGAAGTGGCTTAGAAAATCTCAAGCAGAGAAATTGCTGTTTTTCCTGGGTTAGAACCTGGGACTGGTGGGTGGTGCAACTAAAAGTAAGGGAAACATGAGAGTTTGTACATGAATTTTCTCATCTCGCTGTCAGAGTCCATCGTGAGTGTTTGATTGTTTCAGTTTAATTTTTGACTGTTTCAGTTTAATTAATTATCCTTTGTGACTGCAGTGGAATGCACAACCCTGCTACAGGCTTTTGTTGGACAATGTAAACCTTCATTTTTCTCAAACATTTCACAAATCTGTTGCATTTGGTCGATTAGGGTTCGTTGTGATTTTTTGGGGTTTTTTTCTTGCTTGTGAGGGCTGCCAAGTGAAGCAAAAATATTTGTGATTGTGCCTTGAGTGTTTTTATGTAGCTGCTACCATGATACACTTGTTTATGTGGAACGGGAAAGATTCTTGGCTGCTGGGTGGAGGATGAATTTAATATTTTTGAATCCCTTCCTTTACCAGGAGGAGGTTTGACCTGCAGAACCCATCCCGGATGGATCGGAACGTGGAGATGTTCATGAACATTGAGAAAACCCTCGTGCAGGCAAGAGCCTCCCATCCCAAACTCTGTGTCCACATCCCAGGGAGTCACTGCCTTTTTGTCTTTGTGGCTCACTGAAGAGTTCCATCCTGGAGTTCTGCAGGAATATTACACTCTTCCCTCCCTTCCCCACCCCTTTTAGTCACAATTCCAGGTTATCCCTTGAAAACTGAAGAATGTTTTCTGTGATAATTCTGCAGATCAGGTTGAGAAAAACCTGTTTGCAAGGTAGGAGGGAGAATCCTGAGTGTCTTCCTGTGATAGCAAATACCCTCAGGGCTGAGTAGATCTCTGCATACCCATCCCAGTGCTGACTTGATTGAGACTTTCATCTTGATACAGTTTTGACTTTTTTTGGGTTATGTTACATTTTAGACTCTTGCTTTGTGAAACAAGTTACTACCAGAACAGAGCAGATAGTAACTGTGTGGAGTCTAATTTGAAGTTAAAATTTTTAACTTCCGTGTGTGGGTAACAGAGTATTTTTTTTTTAACTCTAAAACCAAGCTCAGTATAATATAGTAAAGCTATAAATACCGGGTCCTTGTTAAAAATGAAAATAGGAAGCACAGCAAAAAAAACCTATTGCAAGATCTATGGTGGCTTCAGTACATAATAGAAAACATGTTAAAATCCAGTATAAAGTGAATGTGTACATGCAAATATAATAGAAATGCATGAATCTGCATGTTAATGCAACAGGAGAGGTTGAGATTTGGAAGTGGTCACACACAGGGGACTTGAATTCCCTTTCATGTCTTCCAGAGCTTGCAAAAACTTTTTGGAAATCAAAGACATGGTTTCCATTAAAGATGCTGTGAAAGCAGGAATGTGAAAACAGCTGCACTGGGTCAGAGAATCCTGGATTGCTCTGGGTTGGAAGGACCATGTTCCTTTCATCCATGATAATGTCTGGAGCCACCAGCAGATCTGCAGAGACCAGAGAGAACCCCAGGATCAGACTTTGGGAAGTTTTGCTGCCATGGCAGTTTCTGGAGCTGCTTAGTGTCCTGTTTCACAAGCTGACACATCTTCCCTTTGAGATTTTTGAAGCACTGCTGGTCTTAATAGGATTTTTTATTTATTTATGGCACATGTGGCTCACTCATTTCTTATTTAACTTCTCTCCACTAGAACAATTGCCTGAGCAGACCAACCATCTACCTCATTCCAGACATAGAGCTCAAGCTGGCTAATAAATTGAAGGATATTGTCAAACGTCACCAGGTAACTGTTACTCAGAGCATCTTCCAAAAAGTGAGGTTGCAGTTGTAAGATGAAGTGCATTTCCTGACTTCAACCTCTCAGTTACATCTGGCTTCTCCCTGACAGCACAAGGCAGCATCAAGGGGTCACTTAAAACCAGTCAGCATTTTACAGTGCCATTAGTGGTTATTCTCACGTGGAGATTGAATGAAAACTCTGTTCTAAAAGTGAATCTGGAGTGGCTGTTGGAGTGAGAAGCAGTTGCAGAGTCTCAGGGAGCTGATGCCAGGCCCTACATCATTTAATGTTAAATGTCTGCCTGTGTGAAGCAGGAGCTCCCTGTTTGTCCAGCTGAGACCAAAGGCAGCATGTAACACAGCTCTGAATATGTGGGGTGTGAATATGGCAGCATAAGGAATCTTCAAGCTACCTTTTCTGCTTTATTTTACTTGCTTTTTTCTTGCCTGTGGTGAAGAGAGCACAAGCAGCAGTGGTCTCTTGCTTGGGTGGCAGTGTATTCCCAGCACTTTCTGTTGTAGTTTAATATACCAAATGCTGAACTCAACAAGATTAATAGCTTCATCTCTTAAAAATGCAAACAGTCCTTTCACTTTTCTTGAGAGAAAATATCCTGGAATGTGAACTCGAGATGGTCTGATAGCCTTTTGTGTTGGGATCATTCAGGGCTGTAGCCAAAGTAAACTGTTCCTTTTCCAGCTAAAATGCATGTCCTGTGTTGTGACCATGAACCATTGTCTCTGCATCAGTTGTGGAGTTTTTCACAGGTTACTCCTAATTATTCAGGAGAATAATGATGAAGGGTGCTTGCTGTTCCCTAAAATTAATGATTGGATTTTCCTTTCCTGAAGGAGTTCTGTAGTGAACTCAAAGCATGCTGTATCCATGAATGTTTTATGGGACTTTTAACTCAGGCAGCTTTGTCTGTAAAGGGATTTGAAGAACTGAAAACAAAAGTTACTCATAATTCTGCTTTTTGGGGCTTTCTTGTGAATTCTCATCTCGTATTTGTGTTGCTACCTGTGCTTGCTCAATGTCTTTTTTATCTTCTTTTTTCTTGCCTGATGACCTGCTTTAGTGGGAGTCACTAGGGGACCTCTAGAGGTCCCTTCCACATCTGATAATTCTGTGGTGTGTGTTATTTTACCTCTGGCCCATCTCTGGTACCTGTGGCTCCCTCCACTCTGTTTCCAAACCTCTCTGCTCTGCCTGCAGCCTCTGCACAAGGTCTGTGGATCTCTTGTCCAGCACAGTGCCAGAGGTGTCAGTGAGGTGCTTGTTCTCTCTGTCTGTGGAGCTGCTGCTGCTGTTTCCCTTTTTCTGCTTTCTCTTAATAAATGTTGAGGATTCTTCTGAGCAGAAGAGCCAGAATAATAATTTAGGAACTTGAAAGCAGGTAATGAGTGAGCTTTAGCACTTACATCTATCTGCTTTAGAAAAGGGTGCTGTTGGTTGAGAGCTCTTCCATCTTCCAATGTCTTTACCTTGCAGGCACACTCAGGGTAGCAGAGGCAGGGAATGAACCTTACACTCTGCTTACATCTTCAGAAAGCTGGTTTAATCCAAAGTTATTCACCCCCTTGTTTTCAGTCAAGATAGTATCTGAGAGACACTTCCTGTTCATCTCTTGTGTTCAGGATTTTTTAAAGCTCCACAGGAAAGAAATGGGATTTACTGATCTGATTCACAAAGCTCAGATGAGATACCCAGAGAAGCATCTGGAGCTCATGGGGGCTGAAGGGAGAATTCCTTAAACACTTTGCAGGTTCTTGAGTCATGCCAAGTCTCTTTCCTTTGCCTTTGAATGCTTCTAAATTCTTTTTACTTCCCAGCTTTCTTTTTTTCCTGTTTCTCAGAGCACTTCCTCTTCCTTTACCCAGGTCTGTGAAGACTTGGTGTAGGAACTCTTGGCTTTCAGCCCCTGATGCCAGAGTGGTCTCCAGATATTGCTACCATAATGCAGTGCACCTTCATGCTTTGTAAATTTCCCTCCTTTTGATGCTGTCTCCTAAATGAATTGCTCAGATATTGTTGGCTGTAACCTATCCTGTGTGCTCTTTAGTCCTTTAAATAAATCTGTCAAGCATTTATGGAATGTAAATTTTTAATAACATATTTTCATGCAAACTGTTCCAAAACAACTCCTCTGCAGACTGAGTTTCTGCTGTCCTTGGAAATGATTCTTCATTTATGGAGACTGGAGGTGTCTCTGCAGCATGTGGGAGAATCCTTATGGTTCTCCACGTGAGGGAAGGGCAGGGCTTTCTTGCCACCCTGAGCAGTGTTCTGTGTTTATTTAACAGATCCCTCATTATGTAGCAGAATTTTCTTGCATGATGATGTAGCTCAAATAGGAATATAATTATGGCCTGTACTCATATGTGGGGAAGCTACTTCATGGGGCACTCTGTGGCATCTACATAAGCAGGAGAAGTGCATCTCTTGTTTCTCATCCATCAAGAAAATGATGTCCTAAGGACACCAAGAAGAAAAAATCTTCTTTTGTGCAGATATTTGACAAGCAATGGTATCATCTTAGTGGGTTTCTTATTAACTGCCTTCCTTCTATGATGGAGGAGGCTTTTTTCAGAGAAGGGGTGTTTATTCTGTCTCCTGACATACAGCCTTTCTTAAGTACTAAGGATGTTCTGTTCAAGGCAGCCATTTCTAGTTAAGCTCCTCGAAACTTTATCTTATGTGAATTGTCATATTTAGAAATTATTTTGTACCAAAACACGTACTTTGTGGGGAAAAAGTGCTACCAATGCTTTCTTTAAAAATAGCAATAGGTTTGTATGAATTGATAGTTGAACAATTTATTATGAGAACTGGGGCAGAAGGAACGAGGAGGAGGAAGGATTTGAGATGAAAAGAGCAAGAGATGACAAATGACTTTGGCAGCACTCTTACAATAATTGCCTTTTTCTGGCCCTTGGGAGCTGGGCTGAAGTTAGCCTGGAGTATTTCTGGGTTTCTTGGGATGTGGGTGAAAAACAGCAGCCAAGAAATTTGGGATAGTGTGTTTGAAGGTTTCTCATGCAGTTTCTTCTTTTCTTCCCACAGGGAACAGTAACTGAGGAGAAATCAAAGGCTACACACCATGTTTACCCAAGTCCTACCTCAATGGATGATGGTAAAGTTGCTTTCCAGTTTTTAAGTGGAAATAATCCTGTAACTAAATCCCATCAGCACTTAGGGGAGCTTTTGCACAGACACAGAATGCTCCTCACCTGCTCCTGAGAACCACTGGAAAAATATTCCTAAGATTAATAACTCCAAATAAAATCATTGTTTCCTGCTTCTGACTATGGGGTGTAACAGTCACATTTTTAATGGATGGTTTTCAAGTCAGTGCTGACTTCTCTTCAGTGACTGCATTGGGTATTGAGCTACTTTTTCTTGCTGAATGCAACAAATAGCCAATTTGTTTGTCCCATATTACTTGCAGACTGAAGGGGGTTAAAGCTAAGGATCTGGAAGAGCTTAAAGAAACTTAACTTTGATTTAAAATATTTTTAAAAAGATTGGTGAAAGTACAGGGCCTGAAATTGAAATTTCCATTATTTTTTTTTATTTCTCTTGCTTTTGTGTGTTCCCCAGGGCTTAAGTATGGGTCAGTCTGTTGAGTAAAACGTTATTAGGAATCAATTAGATGTGGGAAAGGTAGATAGATGCTAAAGTAAATAAGAATGGAAAATTTTTTTGCCATGTTCTTGTCTTTCCAAGTGTTAGGTTGGGAATGGTGATAGATTTAGTGGTCTGGCCAGGTGGTTGCAGTAACAAGTAGACATGATAAATGGAGATTGTTGGTTTGTTATAATGCAGTTTGCCTCCATGTGAAATACACAGATTCCACAAAAGCAATTTAACAGCTGTATCCTTCAGCAAATAGCAAAAAAAGCCCTCTTAATTTTATTATCTTCAATGCATTTAATCGCTAGTGGATAGTTTTGAGTTTCACTGACATAAATTGGCTGTTCTGATGAGCTCTGGCATTTGGTGGCCACTAGATGGAAGTGTTCACTTCTGCTCCTGGGTTCTTTGTCCTCTGGTGGTTCTTGTTTCTTTTTAACCCCTTCAGGTTGTCTGAAAAGGGTTGAGCAGAGTAGGAGCCATCTGTCTTGCCAGTGAGCATGCAGGTGTGCTGGGCAGAGCTCTCTCAGTTCCTGACTGTTTCACTCAGGTGAGAACACAGCCATGGATTCAAGCAGTGTAACTTCATACAGGTTCAAACCCTTGGGGTTTCTCTTTTGATCCTGCTCTGGGCCATGTTCTCAATATCTGGGTTCCAGGGGATAGATTTTTGCATTGTGTCAGGTGTGCAGCTTAAAAAAAAAAAAAGTCTTCAAAACAGTAGCCAGGCCAAGCATATGCCTTATGGTAAACTCAGCTGAGCAGTGGCTTTCCTCTGTAACTCTGTATGGCCTTGAATTCTTTATTAGCATTCCTGTGAAAGAAGGAAGATGAAGCCCCAAGTTTGATTATATTCTTGGAAGTTTTTTATTAAAATCTGTTTCACCACCACTTCGTGCCCTGATGTTAATATTTCAAAGTTATTGTTTTTTTAAATACCTGTTGAGTGTAGAACTTGGTACTGGGATAAGGGTCTCCTGTCTAAATCAATAGGAAAAGTGAGGGGATACAGATGTCTGACAAAGATACAAAAGGACAGAGGGGAAATACTTGCCACAAGAAAAAGCAATCTGGGAGTTTTGTCTTTTTGTTTATACAGAGATTAAAAGAAGTTACATATCAGAGCATCTCTCTGTGTCATGTCTTGACTGAATGAATCTTAAAGCATTTGCTCTGCCCCATTCTGAGTTCCAGACAAATTGGGAGGTGGGATGAGCTGGCAGAGTCATGTCTGAAATACCTCTTGCTTCTTTAGAGACACAGATAACTGTTTCAAGCCTCTGAATCTCAATCTGGAGTGTGTCAGGGTATGAATATATGTTCCTGAGAAAGGAAATGTAGGAACTCAGCATTAAAATGACTTCACTAATATAAGATGTTGTGTGCAGGCAGAGTAAAGGCAGGTTTAGCCATGGCAGGGGTAATGCAGGCAGGTGTCTTGCTGTGGCAGGCCAGATGTAATTCCCTGTAGGAGGCTTTTGTCAGAGCTGATTGCAATAATTTTGCTTTTCCACAGTTGGTCACAGTAAATCAGTGTTTATAACCCAAATCTGATGCTAGATTTCTTTCTCCTTTGCAGATGAATGGTTGAGACCTGTGATGAAAAAAGACAAGCAGGTGTTGGTACACTGGGGCTTTTTTCCAGACAGGTAAAGAAAGGTGGGGGAAGAAGGCAGCCCCCAGATCTTAAGTTTGTTGAGTGAAAAGTCTTGATTCAAACACGTAAACAGGAGAATCCATGTCCTCAAACAAGCTGCTGCTTTGGCTTCTGAGTGGTTCCTCTCCTGATTGCAGTGCTCTGTGCTCATCAGTTGGGAACCTGGCTGGGGAATGTCCTCTGTGTCCTGTTCTGCAGACTGGGACAGGCTCAGACCTGTCTCACTGACTTTTCTAAACATTTAACCAGAATATATAGTGCTG
Source organism: Heliangelus exortis (assembly GCF_036169615.1). NCBI lineage: Eukaryota > Metazoa > Chordata > Aves > Apodiformes > Trochilidae > Heliangelus > Heliangelus exortis. Next base: position 910,768 of record NC_092423.1, read on the forward strand.
CATTCCTGTTGTTGTGCATTGCTGTTCATAGTATGAGAGAAGCAGTGGTCATCTTCTGGAGTCTAACCATGCAGTAATTCAGTATTGCTGCCATTTATCTCAACATCCAAAGCATGGAAAGGCTTAATCCCTGATTTCAAACTGGAATCTGAAGCCCCATTTGGGATACTGGCTGTTGGATGAGGTTAGGAAAGGAGAGTCTGTTTGTTCTACAGAGCCATTAGTGAGGTTACAAGCTGACCCAGACATTGAAAGTGTGGAGTGAGCCTTTTCATAAAGCTGGTGAGACTTTAAAGCCAGAAGGGGGTATTTCTAATCACCTGGTTGAACTTCGTTTGACAGAGAAAGATTTCACCCCATGGATTCCCCTTTGGTCAGGTGCAAGTGACTGATAAAAGCACAAATCTAACAAAGCTGATTTGTGTTGTTAGAAGATCATAAAAGATAGTGAGCTTAAATGTATTGGTAATAACTGGTTTTTGAAAACTCAAAATATTAGTGAACTTCTGTTTAAATTGCTTTTTCATGCCAGAATTCTCAGGAGCCATAAGCATGTTTTAGTGGAAGAGAGCAAACAACAATCATATTAAAGCTTCCTTCATGCAGCTGAAGAACCTTTTCAGTATTTTTACATTTATAGCAGCTGGGTAGTCAGGTTTGTGTTGGCTCTGGATGTGTGTATGTGTATTTATAAATATCAGTATAAAGTTGAGGAATGCTGTATACACACACCTTTTCTTGCCTGTTTTTTACCCCAGTGGCTCAGTCCATGCCTAGTGTTGATTACAAAGTATTTGGGGTTTTGCTGCTGCTGAGTGCAGCTTCTTATTATTCATAAATAGGCTTTTGAAGGAACAGCATGTGAAAAAGTGCATGTAAATAAAAGCTGGATTCCAGAGCAGTAGGGATGGAAGGAAAGGATTCATACTCCTTTCTCCTGGGAGTCCAGTGTCTTTTGCTTTAAATTCATAAGAACAGCAACAAATTAATTAACTTAATGCCAGGGTTTGAATAGGTGACTCAGAAACTGGATTTGTACCCCTGAATTTGGAGAGTTGATTGGCAGTTTTGAGCTGGAGCTGGCTTCACTGAGGTGGCTTTTTAATTCAGAAAGTTAAATGTGTGTGTTAGGTGCCCTTCCAGTGTCCCTATAGCAGACACCAGTGATTATTCCTTTAACTTCTCACTGAGTGGAAAGTGCTTTGCTGTTCTGTCCCATCTATATGATTTACACTTGTCTGAAATTGCTGAATAAATATTCCTGCTGGTGTTCTTGGGATGAACAGCCCAGGGGACTAATTTTGTGTTGTCTGCCTGTTCTCATTAGCTATGACACTTGGGTTCATGCCAATGAAATTGATGCTGAAATCGAGGATCCTCCAATTCCTGAAAAGCCATGGAAGGTAAGTCTCTCTTCAGCAGTTTCCCAAAATTACTGTGTTGGTAAAACTCCTGCTCAGGTGCTACTAGCTGGATGTTTTACTGTACTGCTGGGTGACACTGGTTCTATTCCCATCTTTGTGGAAAAGCAGAGTGATATTTTTGGAGCCGTAATGAAAATGTCTAAAATATTTTGTTGCTCTGGGGAGGAATGCTGGTGAAAAAATACTATATTTTGTGAGGGAAAAGGACAGACTTGTGCAACCCTGATAGTGCCAAGATGACCGTGTTTATTTTTGCCTTACTTGAGCAGTTCTGTGCTAAAGGTGCTGGCACTCCTGATGGAAGTACAGGTGTCTGGGGAGGGAGACCTGACAGCTCAATTAGAAGGCACATTGGGATTATGCAGTGTTTAAGGAGAGGCAGGGGGGCAAACACCATAATTTTTGTGATACTTTTGGAAGAATATTGGTAGAGAAAAGAGCTATCAGGTTAAAAAGTGAGGGTACCCCACACGTATTGTTATGGGGCTTAAAGCATATTTGGTGTGCAGAAAGTTCATCTTTTTCTATAAAACAGAAATTGCTACAAATATTAGGAGTTTGACAATATGGAAATTAAGAAGGGGAACATATCTGAATTTTTGAAGTCAGTGGTACAGTTCAGATCACAGAATCACTTTGGCTAGAAAAGACCTTTCAGATCACCAGATCCAACTGATGAGCAAGAGCCAACCCAGTGCTGCCAAGGCCACCACCAGACCCTGGCCATCAGCACCACCTCTGCATGGCTTCCAAATCCTGTTCTTTGGGTTACTGTAAGAGCAACTTTATTTCCAGCAGATTCAGCTAATGGGATCACAAGAGAGCTGTGGTCTGGCTGACAGACTGTGTGGCTCTGGGCTCTCCTGGTTTCACACTGAGTGTGTCTCAGCTCAGTACCACTGCAGACTCTGCCTTCTGTGTGCTCTTGGTTTTCTTGATCTTCCTAAATTTTACCAAAAGCCATGGCATTGCTAGAGGACTGTCACCTAGGAGTGCAACTGTCCCTAGATTTGGAGCCAACATGGAAGTGTCTGAGAAAATCAGTAGCTGTTTAAAGAATCTCTGAGGATTCTCCCTCACCTCTCTTTGTGGAAATGTTCCATTTAATGGGAATTGTGCTTTTAACTGGTGTTGCAATAATGGAAGAAGTCAGAACATCTCAATCTGTTGAACATCTTGTGAGCATTCAGACCAATATCAGCATCCTTATTTAGGTTCCCCACTTAATTAGTTTTCTTTCTACAGTTTGTCTTTGTAGCTCAATGCAAGTGAGCACTTCAGAGCAGTTATAATCAGACAGCAGCAAATACTTTGTCCTTTTGCTGGAATTGCTCTGTTGTGTATATAGCATGTGGTGATGTGCATGCTGCTGGTCTGAAGAGCAGCATTAAGAAAGGAGCTTGGCTCAGAAAAAAAGTTCATGTCTATTCAAACACTGCTTATTTATTCCAAGTAGTTACATGTACATTATTTTGTATAAATCATACTCATACTTTATTTTCATTGTTCTGCTACATAAACTAGAACTGTACTACAGCTTTAGCCAGGGGAGGCTCAGGTTGAATATTAAGAAAAGGTTTGTTATGGCAGGAGTGGTTGGGCACAGGAACAAGCTGCTCAGGGCAGTGCAGCCCCCATCCCTGGAGGTATTAAAAAAACCCTGTGTGGATTTAGCACTTGAGGATGTGGTTTAGTTGGGTGGTGGTGTTGGGTTGACAGTTGGATTTGATGATCTTGAGAGGTCTTTTCCAGTTTTAATGATTCTGTGATTCTGTCCTGCATCTCTGACTTGGGTGTTTTCTCTCAGTTCTCCCAAACATACCAGGAACCTGTCCTCTAGGCAATGCCAGGGAAAAGTCTGTGCTGGTCACAGGTCCCTTGTGGTGGCCACCATTCTGCCAGGGTCTCCCCTTGAGTTCCAGCTGGCCACTCCTCCATGTGAAACATCTTGGGTAGAAGCATGCTTTTTGGGTAGATTTGCTGGCTCAGCAGTTCTTTTCCAGTTTTGCAGTACCTCAGCCTAAGGCATCCTCCTCTGGGTCAGGTATATTTCCCATCACTTTATTTATCACTGACCAGGCCATGCTTCCCCTTCCAAAAGCTACAGCAAAACCTCTTTATTTTCATAAAGTCTGCTCAGGGCATTTGAGTGCTTGACCCTTTGGTGCCTCCTTCTCCAAAGGTCTCAGGTGAACTTACCTGCTGTTGGAGATAAGAGCATCCAAAGGTGGTGGCCAGGGGTCCCATCTGGGTTGCCAGCTGTGAAAGGAGAAGCCCCTGCCTGGGCATTCAGCTGCCATTCAAGGATTTGCACATAACACCACAGTTTCCACCTGCCAGGACCAGTTGAAGGTCACACTTACTCTGACACACTTTCTCCTCCTTCAGACTTGACTCTTGGTGTCCCACAGCAGTTTCAGGTGTTGGATTTTAGAAACAGAAATAATTCCAGGGAAAGGCACAGCAGCAGGGCCAGCTGGAGCTGGGTGCCTCAAACACAGAAATCTTAGGATTGATGCACCCACCCCTCACATGCCCTTCATGCCCCTTTTAGCCCAGTGATTTTTTTGTGGTTTGGGGTCTCCTAAGACCTTACTGGGTCCTTTCTCTGTCCCCTGTGGCTGTTTGCCACTTCTACCTTGTGGGGTTGCTGCTTCTGCTGATGTTTGCAGAACTCCTTATCTGCTGGTGTGTGCTGCTTGTGCACCTGTGCTGAGCAGAACAGATTTAGGAAAAACCTTGCTTGACATCAGTGTGGTACCAACATCTTCTCACACTGAAGGCAAAACACTGACTGTACTTTCAGCTGCTGGGAAAGCCCCCAGAGTTATGTTTTTTAGTAAAATCCATGGCTTGTGGCCTAACTCATGCTAAGCAAGGAGAATACCAAGTCACACATTATTAGAACTCACACAGTATTAAAACTTGAGAGCTGAAGTTAAACAATTAGGATTTCTCAGCATAGCTGCTGAGGTGATGTCTTTTACGTCAAAGATTTTGATGGTGGTTTTAGCATCCAAAGTGCATTCTAGATACAAAGCCATTGTCCCAGCTCAGAGAGCTGATCTTGCACTTCAGAAGGCTTAGAAATGTTGAAGGAACAAACTAGGCATTGAGCACACTGTCAGGCATGTCCATTCTTTATTATATTGCCTCATGAAGCTGTCACCTCTGATGTGTAAAGCTCTCAGGAGATGCTCAGACCCTGGTAACAAAGCTGCAAGTATTTCCTTCAGCCTATTAGCTCAGTCATGGAGTCATTTTTTTAAAAAAACATCAGCATATTGAAATGTTCTGTTCTTTAGGTTCATGCCAAGTGGATTTTGGACACAGATATATTCAATGAGTGGATGAACGAGGAGGATTACGAGGTGGATGAGAACAGGAAGTCAGTCAGTTTCCGACAGAGAATCTCCATGAAAAACGAAGAGGTAGGTGGTTCCCTGCCTGCTTCACTCCTGCACTTTATCTCTACAAAAGTAATTTTTTTTTGGCACTCAAAGTTGCTAAAATTTAGCCAGTTAACTAGTTTGAGGTGCCTATGATAACCCAGTCTAGTTTCCCTTTTTTCTGGTGCATGTCCTTTATGCTCACTGCAGCATCAGGGGGGACTGTGGAAAATTTAAGGGGGTTCACACTGAGAAATAAAAGGACTCTGGAGCTGAATGCAGTGTGTGTTGTAATACTGCTTTTAGCTTCTCTGGTGAAGGATGTATTAAGGAAGAGTGTAGTCCACAGCCTCTCAATAACTAGAATTTGGGATGAGCTAACTCCTTCCCTTTTCCAACAGCCTGTCCGCAGTCCAGAGAGGAGAGACAGGAAAGCAGCAGCAAGTACAAGGAAGAGAAAGCATTCTCCTTCTCCACCCCCAACTCCTGTGGAGTCAAGAAAAAAGACAGGGAAGAAAGGGTGAGTGTTCAAGTCTTGGAATTTGAGGCTAATTTTCTTCAAGAAGTGCTTGTGGGGTCATCTCTGTCATCTCTCACTTGTCCCACCTTAGATTACAAGAAGAATGATGTCTACAACAGACTTGGGTGATTTTGCTGGTGCAGTGCATGTGATTTCTTGACTCCTCTGTAGGAATGTGTTGCCTGCAGGTGGAGGAGAACCTAGTGCCAGCTGTCACCATCAAGCTGGGGTTCATTGCTGCAGCAAGAGTAGAACTTATCAAAGGAAAAGGTGCTCAGCTGCTTCTAAAATAACTCCAACTCCTTCCCTTAGTGCAGTCATGCAGTACATGCACACCTTCTGAAGTGCAGCCCCAGAAATTACTGGGCTTAATTGAGGGAGGTTTTTTAATCTCTATAGCCATGCAATTTAAAGTCCACTTCTCAAATGCAGCTTTAACAGAGCAGCATTTCTGATTCCAGGTGGGGTACAGATTAGAGTGCTTTTCCTAGTGCTGGTTTCATCTCTTAAAAAATTAAAGGCTGATATTATATCCAGATAAAAGCTTATTTATGGGGATGTATGTCTAGATCTGGAGGGGAGGACTTTTGCACTAAAAATTCAGGCCTTGTTTAATATATGTGTTGGGCTCTGGTAAGACCATGTTGGACATTTGTCATCTGAGGTGAGAAAGAATTACTTGATAATCTGAATTATCTTTTTATTCCATATATAAAGTTAAATACTGTAAGGAGAGGTGTGGATGATTCTGCCTTTGTTCCCAAAATGGCTTCCTCTGTATGCAGACTGGACAAGGCAGTCTTTTTCCTGAAGCAGGAGGCAGCAAGCCTTGAATTGGTCTGTGGCCTCTGCTGGGCTGTGCAGCCCTTACTGCAGCTTAAAAAAGGACAAATGTGAGTGAATCACTGTGCCCTTGAATCTCACCAGGATCCAAGTGCTGCCAGCATCCTGGAGGCTGTTCTGGATTGGAATCAAGATTTATGTCCAGTGGTGGTCTCCAGTCTTGAAACACTGGAAAAGACCTTTTGGTTTTTTTGAAACTTCCTTTGTTTTAGTAGCAGGCAGAAGATATTTTTCATTAACTCCACCAGCACCACTTCCCACAGCATTCACGTTTTCCTGCGTGCTGTGTCCCAGTCCTCTAATCTTGGTATCTGAAGAATAATGTCAAGATGAGAACATCTGACAGTGGCAGCTGGCAGAGCATTTGTGTGTGATCTGTTTTAGGCAAGCAGCCTTATATGGGAAAAGGAGAGGGCAGAAAGAAGAAGATGAGCAAGAAGATCTCACAAAGGACATGGAGGATCCCACACCAGTACCTAATATAGAAGAAGTGGTACTTCCCAAAAATGGTAAAATATGCGTGCACTGGATTCTCTGAATGTTAAAACAATTCCTTAAACTGCTCTGAAAAAGTGCCCATCTTTTGTCAAAGCTTTGAATTCCTTTGTGGCCATGGGGCAGGTGATCTGTGCCCATCTCAATGTAGATAGTCAGGGATGGCTGAGAAGGGCAGCAGGCTTCTGTTGGCTTTCTGAAATATATTAACAACCATCCTACTGAAATGTTGAGTTTCAGCTATTTTAGGATTCTTCTTGCCCTTTATGCAGAGTTCATCATTTGGGGACAGAGTTTTCTGGAGGAAAAGAACCCAAGATAAGCTTCTCAAATGAGTGGAAACTTTAGCAACAACGCATTCAGTTCTTAACCCTTTTCTGGGAAGTGTTTATCTGAGCAATACCTGTGAAGTAAAGATAAGTCAGAAAAATAATTCCTTCTCTCAGAGCCTTGGGACAAAACCTTTTGGAGTGCCAGGCCGTTTGTTTTTTTACCTGGTTTGAACTGGCATGGCAGAATTGTTACATGTGCTGCAGGTGGAGGAAGCACACACTGGGTCCCCTAACAGCCAGCATAGAAGCTGCTTTGTGTTCAGATGTGAAATTGCAGAGAAATCAAACAAATGGTCTGTTGTACTCACACTGCACAGATGAACTCTTCTGAACTGCAAAGACATGACCAACAAAACTGGTTATTGATAAGGTAGTAAAAGGGTGATGATGCTAGGCTTGGATAATTGTGTCCTGTCTGATGGTTACTCATTAGAGTTGCAATCTCCCTTCCTTTTGTAGTGAACCCAAAGAAGGACAGTGAAAACACGCCTGTCAAAGGAGGAACAGTAGCAGACCTGGGTAAAACACACCACCCCACCCTGTACCCCCTCCCCTCAATTCTATGGTAAAGTCTTGCTTGCAGGCCAAATGAGCAAATATTTTTAAAGCCCTCTATTTTAAAGGGAAACTAGATTTTTAAATTGAATTAATTGAGTTCTCTTATGTATTCAAGTTGAAACATGTTGGCTCTTCTTCACTTACAAGGCTATTCCTTGTATGCACTGATTTATTTATGTTAAATACATAAGCTTTTTCCTGGCAGATTTTTTTTTCTTACTGGGAATCAGGGTGGATGACAGGTTCCCTGAGCTTTGCTGAGTCTCTGGAGTAAGAGCTATAAACTGGTGTCCCATATCCTATTATATGAAGCTACATCACTGAGAAAGGCAGTAATTAGACACAGATTCCTAACTGTGGAAAAATTCTAATTATGCTTCCTGTGTCTTCTTACCTGTTCCCATGTCTGGTCAGTGGAGTGCCTGGATAAGGTTGAGATTGCCTTAATCATGTCTGCTCCATTTTGCTTTCCTCCTCACTTCCCTCCCAAAACAAACTAAATACTTGTTCCAGTTCAGCAATCACAAGGCTCATGAGTAATCAAGACTTTTATTAGTGTAATTCTCCATAATTTTACCTTTCAGATGAACAGGATGAGGAGACTGTGGCAACTGGAGGAAAGGTAACACTGGCTGTTTCTTAACTGAGTTTGGTAGAAACAAAGATTTTCATCTCATTTTCAGTAACTTAACTTGTAATATTATTCAGCTGACACTTAAGATTAATTTTGTCCCTCCTCACTGGTGACCACAGACTTTGCTGAGTAAACCCCTGGGCCTGGTCACCCTCTGAGTGAAGCAGATACAGGGATGTGGACTTCCATGTTGAACTTAGTATTTCTTCTTCACAAAAGAGAAATCCCCAAGACCAGCTTTAAGAGTGATCAAAGTGACTTTATCCAAGCAAAAATGGAGAGTAATGAGACACAGTTCTGCAGGCAGGAAACGATTACTGCTGACAAGTGTCTTTAGTGGAACCAAAAGTAACAAATCTGATTTCCTTCAGTACTCTTCTGAGGAATGAGAAGGTTAATGGGGGAAGAGTGGCAAAAAATACAACCTGTCTTAGACAATAGTATAAAATTGGTGCAGTGTCAGTAACTGGAGATGGCAGCAAGAGCCAGGCTGGCAGTTTGCAGAGTGCTCTGGGTTGGTGCTGGATTCATTGCAAATGGCTACAGAATGCTACAGAATGGAAGCAGCATTTTCTCCTCTAGTTACAGTATGCTTAATTTTATAACCAGGATGCAAAACATACTGCCAAGTATGACCTTGAGATTTGGGAGCTAGCTCTGTAAAAACTTGCTGGCTTTATGCATTCTTTAATATTTTTATGAACACAGCTCACACGCCCTCTGGTCCCTGACATCTCCCCACTGACCAGAGATTGCATTAAGAATGGTTTATTTTGCACAGGACTGGAAAGCAGTTGTTTTCATCTCACTTGGTGCTGGCTGGGAGTTGTTGGGTATGTCTCTTGCTCCCTGTTCATTGCTGTGTTCCCTCCCTGGTGCAGGAAGATGAAGATCCCAACAAAGGGGATCAGAGTCGCTCGATTGATCCAGGTGAAGACAACGTCACAGAACAGACCAACCACATCATTATTCCCAGCTATGCATCTTGGTTTGACTACAACTGGTAAGAAAGTAATTTGGGAGTGGGGAAAGATTGAGTTTTGATGATTGTTTCTCACCAACCAAGCTTAGAACTGAAAGGAATGACTTTTGTTTAGGTTTAGCTCCCATGTATGGGTACATCTTTTCCATTTAAAAATTTTCTCAGCTGGCTTCTGGCAGTTTTCAGGGATTGAGAATAAGGAAGAGAATTTCCAAGAGCATAGGTCTTCAGTCTGCCTTCTCAGCATTTTCTGCTTTACATTGATTTTAAGGGTTTTTGGGTTTTTTTCCCCCAAGGGGAAATAGTTCTTTCTCTTCCCTACTTCTCTAGTCCTTGTAACGATCTTTCTGTGTTTGTAGCTATTTCTGAAAGCTGGTGGCTTTTTTATTTTGCTTCAGATCTTGACTTTGAGAATAAGTCATTGATTATACAAGGAGGGCACTTGTTTCATTTTGGAATCCTCCTTGGAGCCAAAGGTTTGTGGTATTGTGCAGCCAGCTAACTAGTTACAGCAATGCTGATGTGCTCTGTCTACTCAAACTTCTGTGGTGTGCAGAGAGAAGCAATTGATGGGGAATTAAAGTCCCTCTAAGAGTTAAACTCTTAGGTAGTGCTTTTTTTGATTGTTTTTTTTTTTTTTTTTTTTTTTTTTTTTAATAAAAATTGCTTTGGAAACAAAAAGGAATAGTCATACATCTGGAAGAGCTGCCATTTGAGCATGTTTTGTCATAGCTTTAGGAGCTGAGAGAGGAAGAAGTCTGGATCTGCTGAACAGCAGCTGTGTGATTGCTGCCCAGGGCAGGGCTGGAGTCCCCATCATCCCTGGAGGGGTTTCAGAGCCCTGGAGATGTGGGGATGAGGGACATGGGCTGGGGGTGGCCCTGGCAGGGATGGGGGAAGGGTTGGACTCCATGATCTCAAAGGTCTTTTCCAATAAAAACATTTCTCTGGTTTCCATTGAGGTTTGCTTTAGGCACATGTGTAGTCTGTGCTTCAGTTCCTTGTTTATAAAGTGAAGGCCCACTCATACTTCCCTACTGAGAAAATGACATTTTACCTCCAGGTCCCTCTGACACTGTGGTGCCAAGTGCCCTTTGGGAGGGGCTGCTCATAATGCTGAATGCCTCTGGGTTGGGGCAGTTGTGTGGCAGCACTGGCTCTCATGGTGTTCCTGGGAGCTCAGTCTGGCTGTGAAAAGTGGCTAAAAACTAAAGAAGTGTTTCTGAAGAAAGATGGAATCCATGTTGTGTTCAGTGTACCTGTTCTGACCTTGTGAAAGGCAACCTGAAATCAGCTCTGTGCTGGGAACAGGGGGCACCCACAAGGTAGCAGAAGGATATGAAAAGAAGCTTTGATTTTGTCAATTCTGGTGCTCCAGAAACAGCCCATTAAGCTGATTGGGATTTGAGGCTGAAATAACAGCACAGCTGTGAGATTGACATTTTTCCTCTCTCTGAGCACTGCTTCTCCCTTCAGTGACAGTTTTTTTGTTCTGGAGAGAGCACACACACACAGCACTGTCCCACCTCAGGCTGCAGGTGTTCCTGCTGCTGCTGTGCCAGCAAATGCTGCTTGGGTTCTGTGAATGTGTGAAAAACCTCACTGTCTGCAGCCCTCCCAGACTGCAAATACTTCTTTAATGTGTCCAGTTGCAGCTAATTTAGAGCAGCCTGAAGAATAATTCTAATCAGCTCCTCACAAAACGTTTTATTAGTGGCTGTTTTAGAAAAGTCATTGCTAAAATTAATTTTCTAGTAAAAAGATAAAACTTATTTAATGCTCAATTCAGTTCCAGTGTGATCTCTTATGCTTTGGGCAACTTCATTGCAAGAACTGCATAATTTGTTTGTTACTGAAACCAGAACAATTCACTGGTGTCTCTTCATCTGTGAGGCAGAGTGTTTTCCTAGGAATGACAAGTTGAGGGTAAGCAGTACCAGTGTAAAGGGACAATTACATGGTAGGTTAAAAACCAGACAGAGAGGAGGAAGATTTGTAAAGGAGGTAGTTTTCTGTTTCCTTTGAAAATAACAGTTCTTAAAGGACCACTGTAGTTCTCCAGATTTTAACTTGCATAAAGTATGTGCCATTCTATGAGTTTCTGTCTTAGAAACTCACTTGAATTTTGTGATACCTTTTTTAATCCAGCTTTGCTTATTGGATTAAAACATACTTAATTCCAAAGGGTCATACTAGAATACTAGGATTTCTAAAAAAAGAAGCCTTTGCATAAATGTTCTCCCTCCAAGTAGTCATTTGAAAGTGTGCAGTGTACTCAAAAATATTTATTATATAGTATCTTAATTGTGAATTTTTATTACAGTATTCATGTGATTGAACGTCGTGCTCTTCCTGAATTCTTCAATGGAAAAAACAAGTCCAAGACTCCAGAAATGTAAGTAAAGCAGGTGAATAAAGGCACCTAAGAGTTCAGCAAGGTAAAGGAGCTTCCAGCTTCATGAATCCTGTGGTCACTTCAGCTCAGCATGTGTGAAGCAGCTCCTATCTGTAGGGACATAAAAGAAGGAAACAGCCACCTGTGCAACCACTTCTTGTAGTTTGGTAATAGCAGAGGTCAAACTTTTAAATATCAAATATTAATTCCTGGTTATCCTGGAGAAATGAAACGAGTGTCTCCCAAATGCAACAAATTCTTGAACTTTTTTCTCTGTGGTACAAGACACCATCTTCCAAAGACATCTGCAGAATTCTTGAAACTTAATAATCCTCCTTATCTTTCTCTTCCCATGCCATGGGGTATTTTTGAGACTCAGGTGTTTTGTCTGTAAGCACTGATCACCCAGTTTGTTGTAGGATGCTGTGTCAGACTGTGGAATGAATCTTACACAGTTACCTGTATTGATTTCACAGTTCCCTGAGCAGCTGATGGGTTATTCTGAAAATGCAGGTTAGGGCTGGAAAATGAACCTTCATAGCCTGAGATTTATCTGTTTTCAGATATTAGGTAGTCCAGTTTGAATCACAGAGCTGGAGTTGTGCATTCCAAGAAGAAAAATACTTCCTTATTTATATATAGCTGTTCCAGACCCTCTGGTGACATTTTAATTCTGGCCATGCCTGTTAAATCCAGGTGGAGTTAAATCCAGATCCAGTTTGTACCAATCTCATCTCCTTGTGGGATCAGGGATCTACTGCAGAACTTCAGTGTTCTTAATTGAAAGTTATTATACACACAGTTATTTCAACAGTTTCCCTGAAGCTGTTTGCAATAAAATTTTTAAAAATATTACTATCATATTGAAATATTGCAGGTTTCCTTGTACATCAGATGATGAACACTGGATGGGACTCAGCAATGTAACAACATAAGATGCTGATTTGGCATCAAATGTTTATCCTGAGAATCTACTGCAAGGCTTGTTAGATGCATTAATAAAAGTACCACCTCCCCTTCCCTGAGGGCTTTCTGTTCTAACAGTAAATTTAATTATTCAGAGCAATCTTGAAAAGTGATGAAAGGAAGATGGTCAGCATCAGATTTTTGAACAATGTGCTTGTTTCTGTTAAAATTAGAATCCTAAAACCTGAGGGTTCACAAAAGAACCCCACAACATAAATTTTCTCACCACTGTATGATTGTTGACTTGGGACAGTGGACACGGGCTGGTTGTGTTCTCTTAATCTTGGTATCAAATCCTGGTTTGGTGGCAAAGCAGCTTAAATCAATTTTTTTAATTAACTCCCAAACGAAGCCGTTGAGATGTCTTCTCAGGACATTGTTTTCAAATCAGCAAAGCTGTGCATCTTTCATACAGAACATTTCTTCACCTGACTTCATTCCTCAGTTCCTTAGTGGTGCAAATGATGGTGGTGATGCCATCCTCACTGCTCTTCTGGCAGAAAAACCAGGAAAGCTTCAGAGTGTTCCTGTCCTCCCATCTCCTCAGGCCTGAGTGATGCTTTGTGGGGCTTCTGATCTAACCTGGAGAGAGACATCAGAAGCTAAGCTTTTCCATCCTGGAGAAGGGAGGATTGGGAGTAGTTGCCTGATTGCTGAGAAGATGGAGCCAGGCTCATTACTGAGGTGTGGCCAGGAGAAACAGAAGCCAGGCTGAAACACAGCTCGTGCTGTCTTGGCAAGAGTTTAACTCTGAAGAAGGTGGAGCACTGGGATGGGGCCCTGGGAAGTTTGGAGTCTTTCAGGCCTTGCTGGATGAAGCCCTAAGCAGCCTGGTCTGTTGAGTGTTTTCAGTGCTGACCATGGGCTTAGAGACCTCCTGAGGTCCCTGGCACCATGAATGATTTGCAGCCTCTGGTCTTTACTCTCAACTTCTCTGTGTGTTTGAGTTGCAGGGGTAACTGTAGCTGCATCCCAGTCATTCCAAAATGTGCTTGATCCCAAATGTAGTTGATAACAACTCTGCTCCAGCAGTTTTTACTGTTCAGTGTATTTTTGTTTGGGGTATTTTTGGGACTAGGTGTCTAAGGCTGCAGACAGATGGGATTGTGAAGGAATGCTGAAGTTCCATGCTTTGAGCCATGTGCTCATCACATGTAATCCCATGACTCCTTTTTCAGTAGACATCAAAACACCAGGTCCCTCAGTAACTCATCTGTGAGCTGGTTATTGCCTGTGAGAGAAGTGAATCAGGGACTCCTCCCAGTCCTGGTGTTGTCCTACAGATGTATTTTTGTCACCATCTGGGGTGTAGCATCTGTAGGAGTAGCATGTGCTCTTGGCTTTGTGTTTTCTTTTTAAATAAAATAGAAACATCCTTCTGGATGGAAATGTCTTGCCTCCAGCTCAGTTTTCAGGCCAACCAAAATACTGTGTCTGAAAAGCTCACACAGATTCATTCTTGTGACAGGAGTGCCCGGGGGGTGGTTTCTGTCTTAGAAGGAATTTTAAGTAAATATTAGTTGACTTCTTCTTCCTTCTGTTGACAAGTTTTAGCTGATGGGTAATGTCATTGTCAAAACCAGACTGCCTTCGAGATAAACTTCAGGGATGTTTCTGTCTTATTCTTCTCTCTTCACCTGATAATGTGACCTTAACTAATATTTAACTAATTTATGCAGCCAAGACTGCTTTGAAGTACCTATTCTTGAGCAGGTGGCAACCCAGTTATCTCCAGAAGCATTCAAAAACTTTCCTGATTCTTCCTCTTGGGAAGAAGCTCATTTGTATGGTTTTTGCCTATCAAACATTCAACATGGAAGAGCCCAGCCCCTAGCTCCATAACTTTTTTTCCCATCAGGTTTCATGTATTATTTGGTCAGAGTGAGGTTTTGGCAGGAACACATACCCACATGTCTTGCCTGTGAAAGGCATTGGTGTTCAATTTGTACAATTTATATTGTTGGTTCCTAGCTGCTTTTGCACACTGCATGTGAAACATCACCATCTGGCATCCTTCCAAAGGCAGAATTCTGTTTTGAGCACATCTTTGCATGGGGTTCTTGGTTGTATTTGGCAGATTGGGTTTGTCCCATCCAAAGGACGGGGCTAGCAATAGTTTTACAGTAGTGTGTTTTGTTCTGAACAACTTGTGTCAGGAAGCATTTCTGCATTCCAGAAGGTTTCTGTAAAGGCTTGCAAAGCAACATCTGGAGTGCAGCCCCCGAGCCCCCTTACCTGGGCTGTTGTTCACTGAAATAAAGGTTTCTGCTTTGGCTCTTCCCCAGTTCAGTGAGTGCTGGTGCTGGGTTCTTGCCCTCTGCTTTTCAATGATCTTGTGCTTTTGATTTGCTGGGCTCTGAGCTTTCCTTACCAATCTTTTGTGCATTAAAAAGTCTCCATGTAGGAACAGCAGCCTTCCATTCCATGTCTTACTTCTGCTTTTCTCCACAGCTTTTTTCCTTCCAGGCTCACAGAGGGATTATTTGACCTCTTTCCACCTGAAAACCAGACCCCATTATTACTGTTTTTTCTGCAGCGAGTAGTCTGTTGCACAAGTATTTATTTGACAAGCAAGCTACAGCAGCTACTTGTGTGATTTCCATTTGAGGATGCTTCAGCATAAGCCAAACAGATAAAATCCAGAATGGAACAAGCTGGAAGAGATGGGTTGTACTCAGTGTATAAAAAATAAATCTACTTACCCGTTACTTTCGATTTTTAAATTTCATCACTAGAAATTATCTGTTTGTGTTTATTTGTCAGTATATGTGGTGTTGGGAGAAAATTAATCCTAAAATACCTATTCTAAGCTTCATTAGATGTCAGTGTCCATGAACTCCTTCTCCATCATCTTCCAGATACCTGGCTTACCGCAACTTCATGATTGACACCTATCGCCTCAACCCCCAGGAGTATTTAACCAGCACTGCCTGCAGAAGGAATCTGACTGGGGATGTGTGTGCAGTCATGAGGTAAAAGCCAGGGATCTTTCAGCCTCTGCTTCCCCTTTAGCAAAAGAAAAAGCTGCTTTAGAAATGAAAGTGCTCCAGTGTGACAGCACAGGGGTGGGCAGTAGCCAGCCTGCTGCTGGTGAGCGGTTTCCCCACTTTTTTGGTAATCAGACTGGTTTAATACTGTTCTTTATTGATAATACTGCTTGCTGAACCAGGCCTGAGGAGTCTGGAGCTTGCCTTGTGATTATTTCAGTTAAGGCTGTTCAGTATGTGGAGATTTTTCAGAAATTCTGGTTTCACAACTGAGTTTTGTCAGCAATCTGTACGCTGCCTGCCAATGATTCCATGCACGCAGCCTTGGCCTTGCTTTGCCTTTATGCTTCATTAAGTATTTTCCTGTTACCTATAACCAGAAATGTCATGTTTTGTTTTATGCAACGTGCTGAAGTGCAGTCAAGTCTGCACAAACTCATGCTCTGTGACTTTTATTGCTGTTCATGATTATTGAAGACCTACAGATGATTTGGGATAAACGTTTGATCCAGGCGCATAAACTTCTTCCTTTGTCTCCTTCCTGCACTGGCAAGCAAGGCTTTGGTTCTGAAGGATTTCCTTTGTTGTGTTGTCCCATAGGGTGCATGCTTTTCTGGAGCAGTGGGGTCTCATTAACTACCAAGTGGACCCAGAAAGCCGCCCCATGGCCATGGGGCCTCCTCCTACTCCCCACTTCAATGTCTTGGCTGACACCCCCTCAGGACTCATGCCTCTCCACATCCGCACCCCACAGGTGAGACCCAGCTCACCCTCAGGCCTCTTTGCCTTGGCTCCAGCCAGTGGGCATCTCAGTGGGCTAAATTTGTGCATGATTTGCTGAAATGTTCACTTCTTTGAATCACAGATAGAATCCCAGAGTCTCAGGTGGGAAGGGACCTCCAGGCCCATCTGCTCCAACCCTTCTCATATTATTGTTGATCTGAGATGTCTCAGCACCCCTGGAGCTGAGACTTCCAACTTTCCCAAGTGGGGGAATCCCCCCCTTCCCCTGGGAGACCATTCCAAGGTCTGACTGTCCTCAGGGGGAAAAATTTTCCTCTGGTGTCCACTGGGAATGTCCCCAGGAGCACCTTGTGCCCATTGCCCCTTGTCCTGTCCATGGGACTCCTTGGACACAGGGAGTCTCCAGCTGCTTTGGAGCCCCCTCTAAGTGCTGGAAGCACTTTGCCCTTCTAGGGTGAGGATTTCCAATAGTTGGGATCTTCAAAACAAATCTGCTTTTATCTTGCATGAAGTCATCTGTGTAGATTCACATTCGGCTTCTTGTTCAGTCCGTGCTCTGTTGAACATCTGACTGAAAACCTTGAATAACTGGCTTCCTGCCTCTCTCACCTTTCTCTTGTAATGTTTGTTCACAGATTCCAGCTGCTCAGCAGATGCTGAGTTTTCCTGAGAAAAACAAGGAGAAGCCTACTGATCTGCAGAACTTTGGACTTCGCACAGACATTTACTCAAAAAAGACTTTAGCCAAGGCAAGCATGAGACAACTTATGTCACTCTTACATTCCTGATTCAGATTTCTGCTGCCTCAGTGTAGGGTTCTAAAATACCCCACTTCTGGTTGTGTTGGAAGTTGGAAATAGAGCCACTTATCTATCCCAGGCTTGTCAATACTGTCAGTCTGCAGACACTGAACTTGTTTTATTATGGTGTGTTTCACTTGACTGGCTCAGAATCTATCCAATAATTCATCAAAGAATCCAAGATCTTTTAGCAGAGTCTTTAACTCTCCTGTTTCCCAATTCTGACCACGGTTTTTCAGGCTAGAAAGTTGATTATTACAAAAGGTGTCACAAAACCATTGCAGGGGCTGTTCTAGCACTGCTATTGCAATACATTGTATTTGTATAGTTAAGGTTTTGAGATCCTTTTGTAAGTAATTCCACAACCCTTTTAACTCCTCCTGCTGTCTGATATCCCTGTGTGTTCTTGGAGGTACTGCAGAAATACCAGTTTGGCCTCAGGTCTGGGAATCTGCAGTGTTCTGTTCAGTGCCTCTCTTGGGCTGAAATCAGGCTAATTCTGTGTAATTGGTTTCTGTAAATACAGTATTTGTTGTCTTAAGAGATCACAAGATTAACTATTAAAAAAACCCCAAGCAACAAAATCAAACCACAAGAGATCAGGATTTATTTGTAAAGCCAGATTCCCTATCACATTTTGTGGAATTACATTTTTGGTTAATTGAGGGAGGTATAAACACCAAATGTATAATTTTTTTACTGGTTCTCGACTCCAGTTCTGTTCACAAGGGTCTGTCCCAGTGTACTTGAGCAGATTTGTTTGCAGAAATTTCTTTCATTTTTGTTCTGTGTGTGGCAGTTGCTTTTTTGGCTGTTCATACTAACTGATCAGCTGCTGGCTGACTCACTTGGATTAAAGTTCTCTGTGGGTTGATGATCTATTTGAAATGCATGTTGAGAACAGGGTAAATTTACTTATCCTAAATACCCTTTTCCTTTTGCTGTGGTCTTGCACAGAGGCTTTCAATCTATATAATCTTTCCTAAGCACATGATCAGCTGCTCTTGTCTTTGTGACATGTGATGGCTGAAGGTGTCTGTAATTATGGAAGGTTTTACCAAGAGTTTTGTAACTTAGAAAAATCTCAGGAGTTAACCATGAGCATTTGGGAGCAGCTACCCTTGGAGCAAGTGACTGCTGAATATGTAGATTATCTTGCTGTGATTATTCTGTCTTTTCAGGTGGCTTATCTCACTTATAAAGATGTTTTTTCAAAAACTGATTAACTGCTTTTAGATGGATTTTTTTTTTTTTTTTTTTTTTTTTTTTGGAGGAGCTTCATTTGTTGGAAACCAGTTGGTTTGTCTTGAAAGCCAAGATTTTGATAGG
The DNA here is from genome assembly GCF_036169615.1 of Heliangelus exortis. Classification (NCBI taxonomy): domain Eukaryota; kingdom Metazoa; phylum Chordata; class Aves; order Apodiformes; family Trochilidae; genus Heliangelus; species Heliangelus exortis. The sequence goes on from NC_092423.1 coordinate 929,166, forward strand.
GGCTAAATTTAATTAAACACTAGCCCTGTTTTGTTGGGAAAGGTGCCCTTTAAGCTGAGAGGATCCCCGGTGCCCTGAGTGACACCAGCTCCTCAACAGACCTCACGTGTTCCGTTGTGGCTGTTGGCTCTGTCCTCTGGTGTCAGCTGTAGTAAACTTTGTGTAAACTGCTCTGTTCTTGGCTTCATTTTACCAGCCAAAGTCAAGCTAATGCCAGAATGCCACCAGCACTCCTAGAAGTTTTTATTATTTAGGAAAATCTTCTTTTCTGTTTGCTGCATGTGGAAGCAAAGATATCCTGGAGAAAAGGGTACCAAGTCTCTTGGCTCTGCCTTGGCATAAAAGAGGAGCTGCAGGTTCTCCTAGGTGTGTTGGGAAGGTGGGATCTGTGTCCCTCAGGCTCCTCAGACAGAAGGAATGTACTCACCTTCCTGCCTCAGCTGTGTAAGTAAATCACATGTAACTGAACCTCTCTGCAGGAGAAGCAGGGATGGAATAGCTGGAGCAGGAAAGCTGTGAAAGGTGCATGTGGGAGTGGATTCAATAACACATCCTTCCACTTCTTCGTGCTTTCTTCTAAAAAGTTCTGTGCAAAAAGACTTGTATTTCATTTATTTTTTTCTGCTGTCTTTTCCAGAGTAAAGGTGCAAGTGCTGGGAGAGAATGGACAGAACAAGAGACACTGCTGCTGTTAGAAGTAAGTCCACAAGGGCAAAACCAAAGGCTGCAAAACCAAAACATGCAAACCAGGATATTACATACCTGAAAAATCTACATGCAGGTTAATAAATTCTTCCACGTGGAGTTCATTGACAGCCACGTGTGTCTCCAGAAACTGAAATAGCAAAGCAGTTTGCAGTGGGAAGCAATCTCTTGGGGCTTGACTGATGTAGCTGGAGGAAGCTGGAGGTTGAGGATCTGTCTATACAAAGCTGCCTTGCTGCTGTGAATTGCTTTTGAATTGGCAAAAATTGCCAATCTGGCTTTTGAATTGGCAAAAATTGGTAAAAGCTCTCCCCTCAAACTGTCTATATGACCATCATAGCTCCAGGAATGTCAGTTCTTAAAAGAGATGGCAGTGACATCTGTACACTAGAGGGGCTTCACCTCAAGGTTGAGTTCTGACTTGTATCTGCACACAGAAATAGTTTAAGAATGTTTGCACAGTTTCAGGAAGACATCTTGGGGTGCAGAGATGTCTTCTCATTGCAAGAAGTTCCTAACAGGATGAAATAAGGATCCTTCAGGTAATGGTGTACCTGCCACTAAGAGAAACACTGAAATTCTCATCAACTTCACAGGTTCCTGCTGTGCCACAGCATGTTAGGGAAACAGCTAATTTTTTAGGCTTAAATTGTTAAGAAACAACTGAGGATGTTTTCTCCTGCCACCAAGAAGGGAAACTCTTTATTTGGTATCTTTTTAATTCCATACAACTTCTCATTCCTTCTGCCACTTAGCTGTGCTTGGTGTATTCTTTCAGCTTTTTCTGGAAGTCTAGAAGCAATATATCTGAGATGACTCAAATCACATTGTTAGTGTAAAAATGAGGCCAAAGAGTTGTTAGCACACTAGAATCCAGCCTTTGTTCCCAGATTGCTTCATTTAATGCTCTTGAGCCACATGGTCTTTGTCAGCCCCCTTGGAATTCCAGTCTGGGATGAAAATCATCCCACGAGGTGCTCTGCAGAGGGATGTCCCAGGCTTTCCCACTGGCATCAGGGCAGCATTGTTTCCCACAGTGCTTCATCAGAAAAGGAATCTCAGTGGCCTGAAATAATGAATGTGCTGTCACTTCCTATAAAGAAGTTCTCATCCACCTGGCCTTCTTTTATGGGAACATCTTCTTGATGCAGAGGTTGGGTGGTTGATATATTTCCCTTCTCTGGAGGGAAGGGAAATTTTCCTTTTCTGTAATTCAGAGTCTGGTATGAGAATTCCAGTTCTGAGGTTGTTTCGGGGTTTGATTTTACTTGGAGAGCTTGAAACCAGACTGCAGGTGTGTGATTGTTCTGGCTCTTTTCTTGTTGGTTTTTTTCTTGTCTGTACATGTGTCAGTGAAGCCACTGAAAAGTTCATTTCATAAGGAGAAGCCTGGGCCATGGATCCTGACAGTGCTGAACAATACTCATCTTCTGTCTGTGCCTTCTCAGCTAGATAAAGTGCCTCTTCATCAGCAGGGGCCCTTGATTCAGTGTGTTCATCAAGCAGCCAACATAATACTTTATTATTTTAATTTCAGGCTGATGTGCACAATTAGCCAATATTTTTTCTGTTGACATGTGGAAAAACATTGCTAAGATGTCTTGCTTTGCATTCTTGTGTGGAGAAACAAGACTACTACCTCTGTGCTGGCTTCTTTGCTCACAGAATTATTATTTAAAATGCATTTTTTGAATGCATGTAGCTTATGGTCATACCTAGCAAGTAGTGGCCTAGTGAAGTAGTCCAGATGACACGTTCTGTTTTGTTTTAAAAAGCAAAACCAAAAAACCCCTGAGTCTGGAGATTACAGCTTTATTTGTTGTGAGTTTAAATTAATGATGGTTTTGTTCTTCATTCTTCGTGGATTTAACCTATGAATAAATCAGTGAGGAGTATATCAGTTCAAGCATAAGTAATTCAGCTCTAACAAGCCCGCTCAGTCCAATTAAATCCTCAGGGTAGCTTTGGGCAAATATACATGCAGTGAAGTTCCAAAGCATAAATCTCATCTTAAATAATTATTATCCTTCTGCCTGTTGACTGAATAAATCGGGTGAAGGAAATACTGTTTCTCTCCCAGAACCATCTTCCCTGCCAGACCTCTTCTCTGTATCTCCACGGAGCACTATTCTTGCATAGTTAAGTGCATTTTCAGCTATTTATAGTAAGGACAACTATAGTGAGAGCTGGTTTGTCTGGCAGAAAAGTAACAAGCAGTGAAGGAGAATGAGGAAAAAACAAACAAAACAGCAAAAAACAAACCTGCATGGCCATGAAAAGCAAAGCTGATCCAGTGTGCCAGTGTGATTAAAAATGGATAGACACTGACACACGACTTCCAGCCCTGAGATGGTGTCAGGGAAAGTGAAATGGAGGTTGATTGTTGAATAAATAAGTCCCCTGAGTGTCACCTGGTGGACTGAGCTCTTTCTCACTTCTTTAAACACTTTGGGCAAGATCAGAGAAAGGTCAGGAGAAGGGTTCCCAAGCAGCTGGGGAGCAGCCTGTCTGATGTAGCCTGTCCTTGGTTCATTTCCCAAACCAAATTATTCTTTTTTGAGCTTTCAAAACCCTTCATGGTGTCTGGCTCAGGGTCAGTTCCTGTGCTGTTCTTTCCATCCAGCTGGAGCGTGGTGTTCCCAGGTCTGGTTCCCAGGCTTACACCCAGTGTTCTGAGGGAAGGGTCCCTCAAAAGACCCCATTCCCTCCATCCACTGTAGCTGAAGATAAAGTGGGGTTTTCTCCCTCCTCCCCACCCAGTTTAAGCAGTTTTAGAGAGAGAAACTTAACACTTCATCCAGGTGAACCTTAAGTCACTTTCAGAGCAAGGGGCCAAAAATCTTCACCCACTACAGGACAACTTGGTCTTTTTTTCTCAGAATCATTTTGGTTGGAAAGAACCTTTAAGATCACCCAGTCCAGCCCTTCCCCCAGCACTGCCAGGGCCACCCCCAGCCCATGTCCCTCATCCCCACATCTCCAGGGCTATGAAACCCCTCCAGGGATGGTGATTCAGCCACCTCCCTGGGCAGCCTGGGCCAGCCTGGGGTTTAATAACCCATTCAGTGAAGAAGTTTCTTGTAATACCCATCCTAAACTTACCCTGGCACAACATGGGACCACTTCCTCCTGTCCTGTTGCTTGTTACTAGGGAGAAGAGATTTCTGATTTCTTTTTTTCAGTGCCTGTTGTATCTCTAACACTTGGGTTTACATCACCTGTCCTCTTACTTAGTCCACTTCCACATCTTTCAAAATGTGAAAGTCTTTTCAGACTGCTTGGTTTTTTTTTTCCCCAGCTGTACTTTAACATCCATGATATGCCAAAGAGTCCTGTGCAGGTAGATTTTGTTGTCTTTGAAGAATTCTCAGAACTTATATTTGAGTTGCAAAAATACTAAAAAAACTTTTTCCCCAGAACTGCTGGGAAGAAATCAGCATGCTCAGGAATACCTGGATTTAAAAAAAAAAAAAAGTTTTAGTATTGATGACAAAGACTGGTTTAAGTGTAGTCCTCCAGGCCAGTATCTTCTGAATGCCCAGCCATCATATTTATCTATCTATCTTTTTTTCTATATACATATATATATATAAAATAACTTGTTCTGTGGCCATACCACTTCCCAGATCAGGGAGCTCAGCACATGAGTCTGCTGGCCCAGTTTCTGTTTCCTGCTTGTCACTACAAACCCTGTAGGAACATCCAGCATATGAACTTTGTGTACTGGGGTGTACTCCTTGGGGTGGATGGGTCCTCCTCATGGCAGCCACAGTCCAGCTCTGAATTCTGCTGTGAAAGGTTGGAAAGTGAAGTCAGACTTGGTGGGTTGCCCCAAAGGTTGACTTCTGGTAGTTCTCAGTCTTGTGGGAAAGGTTTCAAGTACTGAAAAGCCATTAACTACATTTCTTCTTAACATTCAGGCTTAAGTGGACATTCTGCTTCTGCAGGATAACTCAGTTGTCACGGGCAGTTAGGGAGGAGGAGGATTTCTGTGTCTCCTGAAATATTTTACACCTGCAGATGTCCAAGGCAGGACATCTTGAGGTCCAAGGCAGCCTCCTGGTGTCCAGCAGCTCAGAAGGGACCTCAGGGCTCCTCCAGGCAGTCTGATAATACCCCCTTCAAACTCTGTTCTTCCCCTCCCCACAGTCATCACTAAAACCCCTTCCTGCTTGCTGTGAAGCAGGGCAGACAGCAGTTAGGTTGTGGTAGGTAAGTGCAGTGGATGGAAAACAGCAGCTTGGATTCTTGGCCAAATCTGCCAGAAATGAAAAAAGGGTCTGCAGCTCACTCAGATGATGAGGAAGGTGTTAACCACCCCCTTGCTCAGGCCTCCAGTGTGACTGTTTTCAGAAGGCTTCTGTTGTGCCTTTGAATTGTCCATCCCATTCTCATTTTTCAATTTAACATATCTGGCCAAGAAGTCAAGCTGCTTGCTCTTTTTCTGGGTGACTGGACCATTAATCATCTCAGTAATGTGGAAGTTAACAATTCAGGCTACTACAGATCTTATTGTGTGCTGTCCAAATGCTGCAGGAGCTAAAAGAGTTTTCAGGGGAAAAAAGCTTGATAAGGGATAATGTTCTTTTAGGCTGCTACTTTGGGGTTTTATGGTAGTAGTTTGTTAGTTTTCAAAAAAAACAATGGAGAGTCTGTTAGTCTTGATGATCTTAAAGGTCTTTTCCAGCCTAAATAGTTCTGTAGTTCTACTCCCTGGCTTCAGTAGCTCATGGTCATTAAATTATTTTGTTGAGACTTCTCTTAAGTAACTGTAGAAGCAACTGGAAGTCTGAAGTACAAAATAGTTGATTGAATATGGAAGTTCTTGCTTTGCCAGATGGCTTATTTACATAATCATGATTCGTTAACCTGAATGCTTAACAAATATCAGACAAGTTAACAGTTGCTGGAGAGCTGAACCCTCCTGGCTTCATGCCATAGAATGTGTTTTCCTCTTTTGCCCTGAAATATATTAGTTTGGTTCTCTTTCATTTAACATCTGTTGGATCTAAAAACTGGACTTGACCATCACAGGTAATGTGTACGTGTGAAATAAATCCTGCTTCTGCCCCAAAGAGCTTGGAGTGCTAAGACCTAAGTGAAAGAACTCAAGAGTGCCCTCAAAGGGAGGAGTATGGGAATTAGAAGAATTGGTAGGATGAGCAAACTTCTTTCTCTGTAAAGCTTTTCATGTGAAAGCATAATGGGGAAACACTATGCAAATATTGTAAGCAAATCCCAAGTGTTCTGGCAATTTTTTTAAAAGTAGCTGCATAAAACTCCTGTGATGATCCCTGTGGTTGAAATTTAACTGATGTCCCAGTGAGACGTTCATATTTGTTATACAGAATAATTTTGCCACCAGAAAAAAATGCTATTTTAAACAGCTGTCTGATCCCAATTTATTATTCTATCACCAAAAATCTTCTTGCATAATTTACTTACTTTTTCCCCCCTCCCAGAGCAGCCAATGTATCTACAAGGTTTTTGATCTTTTGCAGGCTCTGGAGATGTACAAAGATGATTGGAACAAAGTCTCTGAGCACGTTGGGAGCCGTACCCAGGACGAGTGCATTCTGCATTTTCTGAGGCTCCCGATTGAAGACCCCTACTTGGAGAACTCAGATGCATCCCTGGGCCCCCTGGCTTACCAACCTGTGCCCTTCAGCCAGTCTGGCAACCCTGTCATGAGCACCGTCGCTTTTCTGGCATCAGTGGTGGATCCCAGGGTGGCATCAGCTGCAGCAAAGGCTGCCTTGGGTAGGGTTTGTCTTGGGTAGGGGTTTGTCTTGGGTAGGGGTCTGCCTTGGGTAGGGGTTTGTCTTGGGTAGGGGTTTGTCTTGGGTAGGGTTTGTCTTGGGTAGGGGTCTGCCTTGGGTAGGGGTCTGCCTTGGGTAGGGTTTGCTTTGGGTAGGGGTCTGCTTTGGGTAGGGGTCTGCCTTGGGTAGGGGTCTGCCTTGGGTAGGGGTTTGCTTTGGGTAGGGTTTGCTTTGGGTAGGGTTTGCTTTGGGTAGGGTTTGCTTTGGGTAGGGTTTGCTTTGGGTAGGGGTCTGCCTTGGGTAGGGGTCTGCCTTGGGTAGGGGTCTGCCTTGGGTAGGGGTCTGCCTTGGGTAGGGCTCTGCCTTGGGTAGGGCTCTGCCTTGGGTAGGGCTCTGCCTTGGGTAGGGGTCTGCCTTGGGTAGGGGTCTGCCTTGGGTAGGGGTTTGCCCCAGTATTTTTTTTCTCAGCTTGTTTCTACACCAATGTTCTGTTAATCTGCTCCCAAATCCACTTCCCTGGAGTATCTGCAGGGTGGGTAAGAAGCTGTGGAAACAAATTAAGGGGGTACCTCTTTTGGTACCAAAACAGCCAATTTACAGGCAAGTTAGAAGAGCCCTAAAGGGCTTGGAATCTCCCAGGATGGGATGGCACAGTGCTTCCCTGTTCCTCTGTGGGAAGTTGGGTGCCACACTTCTCTGTGTCCTCTTAGAAACTCAGTGGAAGAGTTGCTTTCATTTTTTTCCTTATCCAAGTCACAAGCAATAGAACAAGAGGAAGGGGAGGTTTAGGTTGGAGCTGGGGAAGAATTTCTCCCTGGAAAGGGTTGTCAGGGCCTGGCCCAGGCTGCCCAGGGCAGGGCTGGAGTCCCCATCATCCCTGGAGGGGTTTCAGAGAAACCCCTGGGGATGTGGGGTTGAGGGACATGGGGCAGTGGTGGAGGAAGGGTTGGACTCCATGATCTCAAAGGTCTTTTCCAACCAAAACAATTCAATGATTCCCTGTTTTTTTCCATGTAGAAGACAATTTTACATAATTGGGAAAAGGCACTTCCCTACTGCATGTGAGAATTAGCTGCCTCATGTGAAAAGAAGAAACTTAAGCTAGCTGACAGTTTGTTTTGTCATGAGCTTTACCTACACAGTGATCAGAGGAAATTACAACTTTTTTATTTGCCATAAATCCCTCACAGTGTAACATTTTCTGTGTGACTGTTAACAGAGGAGTTCTCTCGAGTCAGAGAAGAGGTCCCACTGGAGCTCGTTGAAGCTCATGTGAAGAAAGTGCAGGAAGCAGCAAGAGCCTCTGGGAAGGTGGATCCAACATATGGACTGGAGAGCAGCTGCATTGCTGGAACAGGTCCAGATGAGCCCGAGAAAATTGGTAGGTTATCCATAAAAATGCAGAAGTTTCTTCAGAGGAGGTTTCTTGGGCATTTTCTTTTGAGTTCACAATGAACTTTAAGTTCACCTTCAGTATCAGGTGGGAATCACAGGTAAGGAGAGTGTGACAGGTGATTCTACTTGGGCTTGCTGCAGGATTATGAACTCTTAACACTGAATTAATGAACTTCAGACAAGCTTTAGGCTTAGAAATTTTTCTCTGACTAAATGGAAATGTTGCTGCTTGGGATGTGTTGAGCTGAATGGGCAAAAATACCAGTGCAGAATATTTCATGCCAGTTCCATGGGTATTACAGTAATTAGAGGACACTGCATTTCAGTTAAAATAAAGCAAACCAAGTTTTATTGTCTCTCTGTGCTGCAGCTGAGTCTGTAATGTTGTACCACACTGCTTGGTTACCAGTTGTAACCTAAGTCTTGTACTGGGAGTACGTTGCTAGTGTGGTGGTGGCAGAAGAGGAACTTTGTATTAAAGGGTGGGCTGGGGCTTGGTAATGCCACAGTTCCCAGCTCTGGTTGTTGCACTGCCACACTGCCAAGCTCTTGCTTTAGAGCTTGGTGTCACTTGAGCTCTTTTCTGTAGATTCAGCAGATACTCTGGCATTAGGTCTGGTATCTGAAGCTCTGAGAGGTGCAAATTTTTCATTCATTACTATGGAGAGTGAAAGCATTTCTTGTGGACTCCCTACCAGACAAACCACTTTGTTGTAACCCTTTCTGGTTCACTGTTTTGGCTCTCCTTCAGCAGCAAAATGGGTAGACACATAGTTTGGGATGTACCTACTGATTTTCTCAAAGACTTTTACCTCTTGAGTTTGGCTCAGATCTGCCAGCTTGTCTCTAGATCTTTATTTTTATCTCCAGCATCGTTGGCTGCTCTTTGGTTCAGCTCATCACAAATAATTTTAGTGCATGCAGTGACTGGATATTTAAAGGCATGTATAGCTCTGGGTAACACTGAACAGAGAGTAATCCAGAGTGACTGGAGGGCTTGATTTGGGCTGAGTGTGTGCATCTCATAGGTGACCTCCTGTCACCCCATCCAGAGACATGAGCAAGGTGTCAGTGATGGGATCATAAGGGACCTGTGGGTTCTCCTTAGCTGTTCAGTTGCCAGCTGCTACTCTTACAAGTGAAGATGCAATTTATGGTACTTAATGTCCATTGTAAGCCCTGGCATTTAAGTAAGATTTTAAAGTACTACTTAGCTGAGGAAGATTTTTTTTTTTTTACATAGAAAAGAAGTGAACAGATGACTCAATCCTCTTGTCACATTTTTCAGTTCTGTGCTCAGCGGGATGAACTTGATGTGAGGCAGCTCAGGGCTTTGGGAACTGGGGGGATGTCTGGGAACACCAGTCTCTGGAATCTCTGCTTCTCCTGTGCTGCAGGGCCCCGTTGTGCACAGCTGACAGCTGGCACCAAAGCTCTGTTGAAAGGGCAAGGCTTTGGGGTTTATTTGCAGGTCTGCTACAAAATCGAGATGTTTTTCCATCTGGGACTGTGTTTAATTTGGTAGTTATTTGAGAAGAAGCTCAGATTAAGTTCAAGTTTTCTTACTCAGGCTTTGTTTCCCTTTTCCACAGTGCTCCAAGTGCAGGCTGTAGTGTGCTGTGTCCTTGGTGTAACATAAACTGGTTTGGGTCTTAATTCTTCATCCTGCAGCAGGACCCTGGAACCTGACCACTGCTGCATCACTGGGGTATCTCTAGTCCATCACTTAACCCTTTCTCTGGGACAGTTGGCACCCAAGTTGCCAACAGAGGTGTTTGTTTTAAGTGCTTGCCATAAAATGTGGGGAGCTGGAGAGCAGATGACCATAACATGATTATTTCTGAATGAGCTGTGTGGTGAGTTCTGTCACTAACACTGTCCTGGTGCAGTTAATGCGATTTGTAGTGGGCTGTGACTAATGGAATAAATTAGGACAAGAGCAGATGGTTCTCCCTGGGGGAGCTGCTCAGCAAGAGTGAACTGGGTCACTCAGCAATCTGTGGTGCCTTCCACCTCCAAAACAGCTTTGCACTGGAGGGCATGGGGGAACCCATGGCTTGCACTTGCACAGGTTTGGTTAATAGGTGCAAGTAGAGTGTTGTGGTGTGCAGCTGCTGCAAGGGAGCTGTGTTTGCATGGCTAGACCCAAAGTTTTATGTTTAAATGTCACTGTAGAGAACTAAAAATATCTCCTTAAGGTTCTGTGCTAGAATTGAAGTTCCTCAGTTGTTATATTTTAGGCATCAAATTATATCATAGCTCCACAGTAATTACAAAAACCTTAATATTGGTGAACTGTCTGCAAATGGGAAAATACAACCTGAGTAGATTGCAGGAGTTTAAGTCAATTTCCAAGAATATCCTCTTTTAAGTTTTCAGTTTTTCTGAAAGCTGATGATGGTTCCTATTGAATTGATCTCCTAGGGCTTCAGCAGAGCTGAGAGGAGGCTGCAGTGGTTCAGATGCTGTGCTTGACATGGCAGAAACTGCCTCTTGCTTTTCCAGCTGGTGTGTTACAGAGCACCAGAAGGAGGTGGAGGGGCTCTGCATCCCTTGTAGTACAAACTGCTTGAGAGGAAAGAAGGGACCCGGGCTCTTCAGGCTGGTGATTAAGCTCCAGAGGAGGGAAATATTCCCTGGGCCTCTGCTACTCAGTAGGTTCAGTTCAGTCTTCACTGAGTACCTGCATTTTCTTGATGGCTTTGCAGGAGTGAGTAACTGCACTGAGTGCTTGTGTCTGTGCTGAAGGAGGCAGGAGGAGGGCTCTGGGGGCCTGTGATGGAGACAGACACTTGGGTGGTTTAGGTCTTACTGTAGGATATGTGTCACTGGAAGTATTTCTGCTGACACAAGTGTAGGGGTGCTTCAAGCCATAGCTCATCTGTGCTGAGGGGATGGCTCTGCTACAACCCCAAACCACCTAAATGGATGATGAAATTCAAAGTCATGTGGATGATTTTCTATCATTCTCAAACACACACACTAGAAAACTACCCACAAGTCTATGGACACAGAAGTTATTTTACTTTACACAGACAGTGGTTGAGGGAGGGGATTCGTGGTTGAGGGAGGGGATTCCCACCTCTGCTCTGCTGAGCCCCCCTGCAGGGCTGTGCCCAGGTCTGGAGTCCCCAAGAGCAGAAGGACACAGAGCTCCTGGAAGGTGTCCAGAGCAGAGCCACTGAAATGCTCAGAGGGCTGAGCAGCTCCCTGGGAAGCCAGGCTGAGGGATTGGGGTTGTTCAGCCTGGAGAAGAGGAGGCTCCCAGGGGAGCTCAGAGCAACCTTCCAATATCTGAAGGGGCTCCAAGAAAGCTGGGGGAGGGCTTTGGACACGGGGGGGTAGGGAGAGGAGAAGGGAAATGGGTTAAAACTTGGAGAGAAAGGGGAGATTGAGGTTGGAGATGGGGAAGGAATTGTTGAATTTGAGGGTGCTGAGCCCCTGGGTGCCCAGGTTGCCCAAGGAAGCTGTGGCTGCCCCATCCCTGGCAGTGTTGAAGGTTGGATGGGGCTTGGAGCCCCCTGGGCTGGGGGAGGGGTCCCTGACCATGGCAGGGGGGGCACTGGGGGGGATTTAAGGTCCCTTCCAACCCAAACCATCCTGGAATTCTATGATACTTTATTTTTGGCAGGAAGATTTCTCCTGTGGTCTCCAGGGTGTGCTTGAACTCTGAAAAATGATGCAGGTGTTGCTAAAATGAGCAGACTTGGAGCACTTCATTCCCTCTGCATGTATCCAGGTGCCTGTGAGCTGCTGCTGCAGGTTTGAGCCCCTCAATCCTCTCATGATGGACTCGTGCACAGCACCCACCTGTGACCTCCCAGCCCCTCTCCATGGAAGCCCCACTTGGTTGGCCAGCTCTGTGGCTACCAGCAGGAAGAGAGAAAGCCCCAGTGGCTGTAGAGCCCTGGCTTACTGTGGAAAATGTAAATTTTGGTTTAGGTAACAAGCTAATTATCACATTCAGAGCCAGGACTGTTCTGCAGCAGCAGTGTGTTTCCTCTCAATTAAATATTAATCCTGAAACCTGACTTTGGGTGGGTTGTGTGTGTTGCCTTAGTGAAAACAAAGGAGATGAGGATGTCTTGAGGGCATCTTTAAAGTATTTGCTGAGCTGAAGCTTGTGCTGGGGACTCTGTGCATTTGTATGTGGAGTTTTGCTTATTGTTCTTGTGCCAGTGGAGGTCACAGATTTGCTTATGCTGCAAGTGTCCTGTTTGCTGGAAATGCAGTAAATTCTTACTGTGGAAGTATCTTATCCTTGTACCTGGTGACCTAAAGTCAATTTAACTTCTGTGTAAAGTCCCTGGGCTTCATCAGAGATCAGTTAGAAGCTCTTCATGTCCTACAGACCAGAGCTCTCTGTTCTTGGGGGTAAAACCAGAACAAGCTGCCACAGAGACAGAAGAAATCTGCTGCTTCAGACTTGAAGAGAGGCACGAAAGGATGATGTTGCTTGCTCTGCAAGTAGTTTCTCCCTTTTGAAAGATGTTCTGTAGTGTCTCACAACCATCTGCCTCTTGCTGATTTAAGAAACAGCATTAATTTGATTTCCCACAGCCTGTGAGGTATAATACCAAGCCTGCTAAAGAGGTTTTAGGAGCATCATTGGTGCAGTGCAAAAGGGATTACAGGGTCTTTGTCATTACAGGGAAGTCTTTCCCTTTTGTAACAGGGTCATGGATCTGCAACCAATCAATTCCTGGTTGCATTCTCTATTATGTATTTCATTAACCTCATTAGGTCATAGAGGAGAATCACTATGGGTGGGTTTGTAGCCAGCTGAAGGGCAGGAGTTGTTTCTCTCATCATCACATTAGGAGCTCAGAAAGGGTTTGGGTTTTTTTTTTTCTTGATCCTTTCATATTTCAATTAGAGATTATTATTTACAGGACTCTAATTGTTTTGAGGTACTTAGAGTAGCTTATAATTTAGAAGCACAAGCCTGCTTCAGCCCAGGTAAACTTATTTCATTCCAAACTACCAAATGGGTGGTGATCTCTTTCTCCTGGTGCACGTGGTCTGGCAGAAGGATCCCCTCCACCTCCCCAAGCACAGAGCAGCTTCTGCCACTGGGAGCTGCAGAGGTGTCACTGCAGATAAGGGCTTTGTCCCTAACACAAAAAAAACAGTTTTCAAAACCCATTGACTCCAACCTGCCTCAAGTTGTCATCCTGACTTGAAAATAATATTTATTATTACAGCCAGGCCTAGAAAACCTGAGTGAAATCAGGGTGTTTGTGAGAATCTTACTGTCACATGTAGGTACCTTCTGACTTTCTTGGTAGCCAGATGTGTCCAGCTGGAACAGAAAAGAACACTGGGGTTGGAAAGTGTCAATGGCACAAGGGAGAGTCCAAGGGCAGTTTTCCTTACTGTGAGGTGTTCTATGCCCTTTATTCTTCGAGAAAACTTTCTCTGAAGGGTGGGCAGGAAGGAGTTTGTCTTTCTGGGGTCTCCTGTTTGCCTTGGGACTTCCTGTGCAGCAGTTGCTGAGCTCTTACCCTGGGCTACAGATTCATCCAGAGAAGCTGTGGCTGCCCCATCCCTGGCAGTGTTGAAGGTTGGATGGGGCTTGGAGCCCCCTGGGCTGGGGGAGGGGTCCCTGACCATGGCAGGGGGGGCACTGGATCAGCTTTAAAGGTTCTTTCCAAGCCAAACATTTTAATGATCCTACTAAATAAAAAAATTAATATTTACCAAAATTTGCCACAGTATTGCAGAGAATTAATACCAAGCATTAGGATCTGTGCTAATGCTTGCCAGGTAGAACATTGCAAACCTGCACAAAGCCATCCTGTGCTGCTGTCTTCAACTCAGGTGTTGCTGGACACAGATTTTGTGAAAAGCTTTACCTTCCCATGGGGAATCCTTGAAATGCATTGTCATCTGAGAACAAAAGGGAATTCAGAGTGGAAAGGCAGTTCAGTCTTAGCTAAAAGACATGAAACCAAACTGACTTTTGAAGTAGAGAAGGACAGTTTGTCCCTTACAGGACTTTATTTCATGGTGTTCTTGGAGGCAGCTCACATGGTTATTGCCTTACAGTTTTCCTGCCAGTGTGGTTCAGGATCTAGCAAGGAGCATTGTCACCTGTGAAGTTTGCCTTCCTGAGCAGATCATGTGCAGTTGTGTGGAAAGAACCTTCTGGAGAATTTTTTCCCCTTCCTTGGAGCATAAACATGAAGCTGCAGTTTCCTGTGGGAGCTCCTTTGGATGAGGAGCCTTCCAGAGATGGGGTGGGCAAGGTGCTCAGTGCTCCTATGGGGTGCTGAGCCTTGAGTCTGTGCTCAGCCTGATTCTAGCCTGGAGAATTTGAGTTCCAGGTTCTCATCTTCCAGAAGAGAGAACAGATTATCAAGCTGTTAGCTTTTAAGAGACAGAAACCTCCTCGTTTTTACTCTAAAATCATCCACAGTCCAGAGCTTTTCTGCCCTGCTTCACTCTGACTGGGAGTTTTGTTGGAAGCAGATCTTCAGAATTGCTCCACTTCTCCCTCTGGGTAAGTTTTGGGCTGTTTAGGACAAATAACTTTTTTTCTTTCAATTACTCTGTATTCTAGGAATCTTGGAAGGTCTTAGGATTTGGTTTATGTCACCCCAGAGTGGAAATGTTTGTATTCCTGTGTGGTGTTTGCCTGCTTGCAGCTCATGAGCTTTCATTCTGCCAACCCAACCACACTTGGAGTGTTGGGCACTTTATCTTTCTCTTTCTTTTTTTGTTACCAAAGGAGAAAATAAAGCTTGTTTTGTTAAGCTCTCCCTTTCATTCCTGAGGAGGGATGACACTTTTCAGCCCAATTTGGAGCTCTGCTTTTAGGCTGGAAATAGCTGTCTGACAAAATCTAATCTCCATTTGCCCAGTGACATTATTAGGTCACTAAATCCTAACACTGAGATAAAACTTCTGAGGAGGTATGTCCCCAGCCTCCATAAATTAAATTACGGTGGCAGATACTGCAGATAAGTAGGTTTATCATCTTGAAATAAGCCAAGAGGAAAACCATTATCCTTCAGTGAGACATCTGAGTGTGTTTTTCTTACGTATGGAAGGGACTTCTAAAAAAAACTTCCCTACAGAATTGTTGCTATGAGAAGCAAAAGACTTTGAACACCTCTTGGGTTTTTTTCAGCGTAGCAGACGGGAATTGCCAGTAAAACGAGGATTACAGAAAATGAGCACCCAATACCAGCTAAGGATTTCAGAAGCTTAGGGATGGATCAGGGCTTTGCACCAGCAGTTTCAGGTTGGGGTGGCAGCATCTCTTGGAGTCCATGGTCCAGCAAGCTCCTTCTTTAAAGGTGTGCATGAAATTGTGCTGAGGTTTTTGGGTCTGGAGATCTGAGGTCCTAGACAAGGAGTAGGAGGTTGAGCTGATGTTGTCCCGTCTTGCAGAAGAGCTGGGTGCTGTAAATAGAGCAGGATTTTGTGACCTTCTAAATAATCCATATGCTAAACATCAGCAAGAAGAGTTGAGATACCATCATGGTTCTCCATGAATAGGTTTGTTGTTATTCTCTTACCTCAGAGTCCTGCCAGCCTTAGAAGGAACATTTTAAATAAGTGTTCTATAAAGGAGTAGCTTAATGAACCAGGTTTTAGCCCCAAGAAATGGATACTAAGCACCAGAAGATGGAAATTGCTGTTAAAACATACACTTGTCCTGAGGTGTGTGCATCCAGCACGTGGTCACACAGAATTATAGAGTAATTTGGGCTGGAAGGGACCTCCCAAGGTCCCCCAGTCCCAGCCCTGCAGTATCAGGGACACCTTCACCCAGATCAGGGTGCTCAGAGCCTCCTCAACCTTGAACATCTCCAGGGATGAGGCCTCAACCCCCTCCCTGGGCAGCCTGGGCCATGGATCCACTGCCCTCCTGGGAAAGGACTTGTTTTTAACATCCAATCTAAATCTGCTCTAATTCTCTATTCCTCATCCCATCCCTCCAGGCCCTTGCACACAGCCCCTCTCAGCCTTCCTGTAGCCCCTTCAGATACTGGGAGGTCACTATGAGGTTTCCCTGGAGCTTTCTCTTCTCCAGGCTGCACAACCCCAGCTCCCTCAGCCTGTTTTTATAGGAGAGGTGTTCCAGACCCCTGAGCATTCCTGTTGCCCTCCTCTGGACCCTCTCCATCAGTTCCATGTCCTTCCTGTACCGAAAGCTCCAGAGCTTGGTGCAGCACTCCAGGTGAGGTCTCTCAGAATCCCCCCTCTCCATCTCCTGGCCCTGGTTCTTCTGGTGCAGCTCAGGATGGGATTTGCCTCCTGGGCTGCAAGCACCCACGGTTGGCTCATGTCCAGCATCCTCCAACTCCTTTTCTTCAGGGCTGCTTTCTAAAACCTCATCCCCCATCCTGTCCTGATGGTGTGGATTGTTCCAGCCCAGGTGCAGGACCCTGCACTTGCTCATGTTGATCCTCACGAGGTTCATCTGTGCCCACCTCACCAGCTTGTCCAGGTCCCTCTGGATGGCATCCCATCCCTCTGCCTTAGCAACTTGCTGCTGGTGCTCTTGTGTCCTGGTTTGGGCAGGATAAAGGTAATTCCTGTCTTGTACTTTTGCTTTCAGCTGAGTCTCTTTTAAGCAGGGGCTCAGATTCAGTTGTCAAACCTGATACCATGGGTTTCATGTTGGGTCTGTAGAGCAGTGAGGCTGTTACCTGGGCTTCTGCTGAAACTCAGATGGGATGGGGCCAGCTCAGGTGCTGCTCAAGAAGCAATCTGTAACACAAGGGCTCTGTTTTGGCAGAGCTCTTCCTGTAAAAGCTGTTGGAATGCCAAGCAGACTGGATGGGAGGTACCAGCTGAAGAGCTCTGTCTGGTCAGCCAGAAAAACAAACAAATGGGCAATAAGAGGAAATATGTTGTTGTGTGTTGAAACTCAGGGGTTTTCGCACCTGGAAGGGCACTCTGGAGGTGCCTGTGGTCAAGGTCAGGTTTTTTGTTGGTTTTTGGGGTCCAGCTGTGGAGGTTTAAGAGGTGCTGTCTGACCCCACACTTCATGGTGGGGAGGGAACCTGCCAGCTGCCCAGCTTTGCTCATCTGTTCTGACCTCTGAGCAGAGGAAGATTTCTTTGGGTGGACACTGGGTGGAGGTCTCTGATGATCAATTCCCAACCAAAGGCTGTGGAGGTGCAGGGGCCTCCTGCTGCTCCCCATGGAGGTCTCTCCTCACATTGTGCTTGGCTTGCTGCTCCTTTTCCGTAAGGAATTACTTCATGACTCCAGTACAGAAGCCTTGGCTTGGAGTCAGGAGTTGTCTCCTGTCATTCCTCTGAAGATTCAGGGCATGGTGTGAGGCTCCACCTCCTGGAGAAGTCCAGGGAATTGTTACTGCCCAAAGAACCCCACTGGTGGTTTTATGGAGAGCCCTGCCCAACCTGCAGCATCTCTCAGCAGGACCCGGAGCTCACTCAGTGCCATCATCTCCATCACTGCTGGCACTGGTGGTGCAGCTCCAGCTCTGGTTTCTCAGAGCACCTTGGGGAATTTGGTTTCTAAAAAGCTGGGGGTTAAAAAGCCAGCTGAGCAGGCTGGCCTGTGACCTGAGTCAGGAGGGGACTTCACTCGGCCTCAGCTCTGTTCCTTGCTTGCTTGGTTGGTGGTTTGGATGCAAAGGAAACTCAGAGCTTTCAGCTGGTAAATTGTTATTTCCTTGCTTTATATCAACCCAACAACCAACTCTTGTGCTCAGATGTGATTCCTTCTTGTTTAACACCTCTTAGGAAGCTGCAGGGCTCTTGAGGAGCTGCAGTACAGCTCTGTTCTCAGTGAGAAGGTGCAGAAGGTGTTGAGGTTTAACTTGGGCCATTTCATTGATCCATTCTTGAGTACAAACCCACAAGTGTGGGTATTATTAGGGGAACATGGTTTAGAATCATGGAATGGGTTGGGTTGAAAGGGACCTTAAAACTCATCCAGTCCCAACCCCCTGCATGGTCAGGGACCTCTCCCCCAGCCCAGGGGGCTCCAAGCCCCATCCAACCTTCAACACTGCCAGGGATGAGCCAGTGGTGGACTGGACCTCTCAGTGCTAAATTAATGGTTGGACTTGATGATCTTAAAGGTCTTTGAACCAATATGATTTTGGGATTACAGCTTGAGGAGGAAGAGGATGAATGATGGTGGGAGGTCTGAGTTGAGAGCACTGTCCAAGAACATCTGCCATAGCATTACACCTTTTGGCCACTTTCTTTAATTTTCATGTTCAGTTCAGATTGAAACATAGGTTTGAATGTATTTCTGAGGGCTTGGGTGCAGTTTTAGAGTGGTTTTGGGACAAATGTGTTTGGAGGAAGAGCACAAGGAACCAGGGAGGACTGGAGAACCAGGCAGTTCATGAGGAGCAGGAGGTACACAGGGTGGAAAATGAGATTTCCCATCAAACCATTTCACCATCAAACTGCTCACTGCCTTGAACTGGTGGGTGTTGGGCCAGAAATAAGAAGAGATCCTTAGTTTTTTAAGAACAGAGTCAATGCTTTAACAAAATTTTGGCTACTTAGTGTTACTCTGGTGTTGAATCATTGTTTTTAAGTTGGCTTGGGAGAATTCTGATATTTACACCACCTGCAAAATGGGATTTGTATCTCGAGGAGACCTGCAGTGCATGACAATGCCTCTGGATAGACCTTTCATCCAAAGTAGCTCAGGGGATCTTGAGCTAAGGAGGAATTACAAGTTCAGCAGCATCATAATTGAGGTTAAGCAGGGAACAGAGGACCATCTACAGCATCAAATTGGCTGTATTGGGAAAAACACTTTATAATACTGCAACTTCCCAATGGGGATTACTGTATGGCTTGAATACTGCAGAGCTGTGCTTGAGCTGCCCTCACATAGCTAAACCTGATGTCTCTGCTGGGTTCTTTCTGTGTGTGCAAACTGGATGGGGCAGAGCACAGATAATGTGTTGCTTGTTGGGCTGAAAAGAAAGAGTTAAAATTGCAAGCAAACTTGGTTTTTAGACTAAAAGTACTTTTTAGTCATCAGGAATTTAGTGGTCTGGCATTCTTTATACTACTGTCAGTGTAGAAAAGAAAATTTTAGTTAACCTTGACACAAATGTTGAGTATGGTGAAGTGACCCTCTGGCAATTCCAAACACTTTATTTGTTTCCTCAGATGGAGCTGAAGAAGAAAAAATGGAAACTGAGACAGAAGGGCAGCAGGCTGAGAAGGTAGGCTTGGCTCAATACACTGGTTTTGAAAAGATAGTTCTGACACTTAGGGACATTCTTATAGGTTCATACATTCTGAAACAGTGTGTGAGCAAAGTAGGTGGTAGGGTCAGTGTGTGTGTCCATGGGAGCAGCCTCTACAGAGCTGGTTGATAAAACTCTGCAAGGAGGCTGGCCTAGCTCTTGGTTATGGGTGTGATTTTGTACTTTTAGGTCTGATGCATCCTGCCCCATAAGGATCAGATATTTAGAAATTCATCCCTTCAACCTGCTGATAGTGCCTACAGGAATGCAGCACTCTGGGTGCTTTTTTTATGAGCCCTGGTCCCCAAAGCCAGTGCCTCTGCTCAGAGAGTCTGCAGGAATGGCACTGGCTGGGATTGTTTCAGATCTAAACCTGAATTAAGCTGAAGCCCTGGAATTAGAACATCCCTGCTGAATAAATGGCAGTGAGGGAGAGTGCAGCACCAGGTGGTGTTTCTGTGTTGCCTCCTTTGTCAAATGAATGAGTGCTAATTAACCTGCTGGCTGCTCTGTGGGGCTTGGTGCTGCTTCTCCCAGGAGCTCAGTGACTGTTTTCAGGTAGTTCTCTTGCTGCCTTTCTGGTAAATATTCAGGTACATAGATAGGTGTAAGTGTAGAAGACTTGGTCAGAGCTTGAAAACACAAGATTCTGTAGAGCAGAATAAATGAGAAACATACAGATCAGTTTGGAGTGTTTGCAGGGGACAGGTGATGCTTCCAGTCACAGAATCACAGAATTGTCACAGTTGGAAAAGATCTCTAAGATCACCCTGTCCAACCATCAGCATCCCCTGTCCCCAATGGAAAAGTAAAATATATTTATTAAGATCTCTATCTCCATGCCCCCTGGAGCATGTCCTGAAGTGCCTCATCTACACAGTTTCTAAATACTTCTAGGGATGGTGACTCCACCACCTCCCTGGGCAGACCATTCCCACACTTGACTGCTTTCTCAGTAAAGAAATCCCTCCCAATATTCAGTCTGAACCTCCCCTGCTGCAGCTTCAGACCATTCCCCCATGTCCTGTCATTGTCCACAACCTCCTGTCCCAACACCCACCTCCCTACAACCTCCTGTCCCAACACCCACCTCCCTACAACCTCCTGTCCCAACACCCACCTCCCTACAACCTCTTGTCCCAACACCCACCTCCCTACAACCTCTTGTCCCAACACTCACCTCCCCACAACCTCCTGTCAGGGAGCTGGAGAGAGAATGAGGTCTCCAAGTCATAAGCAGAAAGCTGCTGCTGAGTTCATAGAATAAAACTCACAGCTGGAAAAGATGTTTAAGATCACTGAGTCTAACCCAGCTCTGCCAAGGCCACCCAAGTCCCTCAGTACCACATCTCCAGGGCTTTGAAAATCCCAGGGCCTGACAACCCTTTCCAGGAAGAATTTTTTTCCTAATATCCAATGTAATTTCATTAATTCTAAGGCATGTAGATCTTAACAAGAAATATTTTTATTTTACTTCCATCTTGCAAATGTTGCTCTGTTCCACCCATTCCTGGTCAGGAAACACCTTCCTGGCACGTGCAGCTCAGCTGTAGCATTTATTGCCACAAGATGCTGTTGTGACCATGAACTCTGCAGAATTTGGAGCTGTGAGGATAGTTGAATACTGTATAAAGGACCCTGGCAAGGGTATGAAACTTAGGCACAAAGTACTAGAACAAAGAGGGGCAGCAGAATGGGTGAGAACCTGCTCTTACCTGGCAGCTCAGGATTTCTGTCCCTGCAGCTGGACTCAGGCTGGGCTGGGTTACTGAACCTCCAGACTTCAGGCTGGTGTAGCAATGGCTTTGTTTGTTCAGGTTTCAGCTGTTTGTTAAAATGGGCTTTAGTAGCAGTCAACTTGTACAATTTAAACTCTTCTTTTGACAGTGAATGAATTAGAAAGCTATAAACCAAGTTAACAGCAAATGTCTTCTGTACCCCTCATTCTTCCACCCATCTTTCATCCCATCTAGGTTGAAAGCAAAGCAGAGAGTGAAATTGAGGAGGGTGATAAGGTACAAGAAGGAGAAAATGAGAGAAATCCAGAAAAAGAGCAAGACAGTGAAGCTGTGGCTGAGCCCAAGCCAGGTAATGGTTCCCAGCTGTTCCTCAAGCTGTGTTACCTTTAATAGCACATATTTCTTTCTATAAAGTGGTTGGAACAGACCATAAACTCAGCTGTGGCAGAAATGTTTCCTCTTGCCCGTCAGGCAGCTTCATGGTTCAGTAGTAGATATTCCAATTTAATTTCACTGCAAAACTTGGGCACTAAATTCTTTCTTGAACTCCCTGCAGACCTCAGCTGAGCTTCCTGTAACTGGGGGAAGGAAGGGGAATGGCAGAGTGTGTGGAGATCATCTCAGTTATTTTCTTTTGTCTCTGTTGCACACCATCTGATCACTCTTGGTGCAAAGAGATGGGACTGCTCACTTTTACCCACAAGTTAATATGTTTGCTTGTTTTCCCTGGGAAGTGATGCAGAGCCTTCACTCTGACAGGCTAAGGAGCCCTCTGGGTTTTTTCCTTTGTGTGACATCATTATTTATTTGCAGCATGTTCCCCTTGTACAACATGGGTACACTGATTTATTTATGTATTTTTTTCCTGGAACACCCATTCAGTATTTTAGCACCAGGTAGAAGAAGCAGCACGTGGATTTGGTGGAACAAGAGAGGTGATTTGGGAATGCAGCTGGAATTGTTGTGCAGCTGATGCCAGCGGGTGGATGGGCAGGGTGGGAACTCAAAGCATTCCAGGTTTCCCTGTTTGTTGGATCAGATCCTCTGAGACTGGAGCTGTGCCCCTGACAGCAGTTGTGATCCAAAGGGCTGCAGGAACGTGATGGGGTGTGGATGAATGAATTTGTTTGGCTAATAAAGTGTGGGTAAACTCCTGTTATCAAGGGGAAAACGCACGTAACAGACTTGGCTGTAAATCTCATTCCAGAAGAAAAGGAGGCAGAAGAGAACAAGGAGAATGTTGATGCCAGCAAAGACAAAGAAAATGAGGCTGGGAAGAAGAAAGTGGAACATGAAATCTCGGAAGGAAACGTAGCCACAGCTGCAGCTGCTGCCCTTGCCTCAGCTGCCACCAAAGCAAAGGTTTGTTTTCTGCAGTATCCGTTGGCTTGGTTTCCAGCTCACAGTAGAACTCTTCAAATGGTTCTTTGTTCCAGATCTGTGCCCTTTCGTGTTCTAATACCTTGATGGAGCACAAGTGCCATCTTCAGTTCCTTCTGCTTGAACTCCTAGGAGAAATAATCTCATTTCTATTTAGGCAACTGCTTTTATGATTATGTAGTCGAGGAACATCCCTAAAAAAGAGCCTTGAAATGAACTTGTCGTGTGTGGGAAGACTTTCCCCTGATGAATAGGTGTGGCTGTGATGCCAAGGACATAGATATAAAAACCCTGGCATTGTCCTTTTTGCTGTGCCATCAGCTCTTCTCTGGACTTCCCACAAACTACCAGTGCTTGGACTTTCTGTAAGAACACAGAAATGCTCATTCCCAGCATTGCAGTTTTTCACAGACCATTTCATGATTTTTGTGTTAAAAGGTACTGTGTGTCTGTTCCAAGCATGTTCTTGCCTCCCTATCACTCAACTTCTGTTTATTTGTCTCTAGTCTGTTAATGAGCTGTGGTGTGAAGCAGTGCCCCAGCTAACAGCTCTCCTGTACCCTGTAATTACTAATTGCATGTTGTCTCTGATTTGCTTTTTGCAAGCACCAAACTGCCTTCACTCCTTCCAGAATATCTTGTTCAAATTCTGTTTTCTCTTTTTAATTCAAGTGATAGTTTGGGTTTCTTAACCACTCCTGCATTTGGTGGCAAGTTGCAAGTCAGTTTTTATAGATACAAAAAAAGCATAGATAGTGTTTATTTCCTGAGGGACATCTGAGACAGAGCAGTGGACATAGTGGGATAATGCCTGTGTTTTACTGACTTTCCCAGCCTGATCTTTGACTCTTGTGACTTTCAGCTTCTCCAGTGGCAAGATTTACATTGAGGAGAGTGTGATGACAGATGTTGCCATGATGATGCTGTCCCTCCTTTACACAAACCCATGAGGTTTGAGGAGATTTTTAGTTATTGCCTTTCAAACCAGGTTCTGAAATCACAAATTGCCTAAATTCAGAGCCAGCCACCCTGGCTGTGAGGGATCCCATTTCCCAGGCAAACTTTAGGTTCATTATTTTGGTGGCTCCCTTGTCCATCACTTTCCCTGTCCTTGTCAGAACCCGTGGTGCTCCAAGCCCCAAGCCCTTTTACTGGGACTAAGTTACTTTTGGTTCATCACACTTACAGATATTTTCAGCCAAGTTGAAAAAAATCCTGCATATGTATACATAAGGAGGTGTGAAATTTAGTCTCTGTTTTATGGAAGGCTACTGCATCCAAATAAAGATGATCTCCTCCTACTTTCCTTCCTTTGGTGGCAGGCAGTGCTAGAGGGAAAAGGGACTTGGCTAACAGCATTTTTCATTATGGTAATAATACTATTGTAGAAGAACTTTAGCTTTATATTCCAGGAAATAGTATGTTGTAATTAGGAGAGTCACACTTCAGAGTAGAATTCCAATTCAACAGCCATTTCACTTCCCATTTGCACTTAAACCCACACAACATTCAGGCTTTCAGTGAGCTGTATCTTGGCTGAGAGAGTAATTGAGTTTTTTGTAATAAACTCAAGATCTGGTCATGTGAAGAGCTGTTACAAATTTGTTTTCCTTACAGTTTTATATCAGAGGAACATTGCAGTAGAGTTCTACAGAAAAACAGGGGTTAAATTTGGGCACTTGAAGTTTTTTGTCCTTTTCAGACGTGACACCTTATTGGTGAAGCCACTTGTTTGAGAAATGATGTGAGAATATCTGTGTTCTTGCATGTAGAATGGAGCAACAATTTAAAATGTGCTTTTACAGGTTATGCCTCCTTTACAAACAATATTAGAATTATTTGGGTTTCTTTTCCTCATTTTCTTCTCACAATCCTGTATCAACATAAGCTAGGTTTTCCTTTCTGTGCATAAGCACCAAGTAGGAGATGTTCCCTCTGCTGCAGCCTGCCCTCTGCTCCTGTCTGACTTTGACTGAGCTGCAGAGCTTCTGGTGGAGATCTTCATCCACCACTTCCACAGCCAAAAAGGACTTTTCTGGTCATAATTTGACTTTCCTGCCTTGCACTGGTCTCATGACTTGCCTGAATTTCTGTTCTGGAGGTATCTGGGATTGAATGCACCTTTTCCAGAGGACACTGGTACTGAAGCTGCCAGTGATGCAAAACCTCCTAAATTCTCCAGAAGTTTTCCCATGGTGGTAAACCTGGCTGCTGGGATTTGTTCCTACTTTGGTATGTTTCAGCCACTGACCACAGTACCATTAAAAGAGATAAAAACCCTTTGATCACCAACCACTTTTTTGTTGTGTTGCAGCTATTTAGAAACAGAAAATTCATGAACAGTAGGGACCCTCCTGCTAAAATCATGATGATTCCTTTTGCAGACATCAATATCCCATCTTCTGTTTATAGGCAGATGAAAAGATGTCATTGATTCCTTTTTGCTCTAGAACCTCACTGGAGGACCTTTTACACCTCATGCTCACGTGTGCATGGCAGGACTTGGGGTTTTCCCATTGTGTGCCCTAATTTACAGAGCTCTGTGTTACCTGCTGCTTTGCTGCTTCTGCTTCATTCATGCTCTTGACCTTGCTAACAAAACCCAGGTGGAGCATTTAGTCACAAGGGAGGAAGAGGGAAGGAAAAAAGAGGAGTTTTCTCTGCCAGTTAGAATTTCAGCTGACATCTCACACGTGGCTGAGAAGACTTCAGCCCAGAATCCCAGTGAGCTGGGACCCAGAGGCTGTCCTGGGGTCTCTGGTGGTCTGGTTTTGCAGTTGTCAATATCAGGTGTCACACTCCTGCTCTTGCTGTGATGAGTTAATTTCATGATTAATTGGGATTCTTCAGTCTGAAGAAGAAGAGGCTGAGGTGAAGTCCCCATCCTGGCTGGAGGGGTTCAGATGTGTGGACTTGGCACTTCAGGACCTGGTGTTGTGGGCATGGTGGGGCTGGGCTGACTGTTGGACTTGATGATCCTAGAGGTATTTTTCAACCTTAATGATTCCATGACTAAAGCTGGGTTTAAGCTGATTAGGGGCTGAGTTAGGTTCTATGAGACTGCCTGCAATTACTAACCCTGTTACTGGGTCAGTAACTGGTCTTGTGATTCCTCTCAAGTTTATCAGTATTTACCCAGAAACACGATTTCTCAGCACCCAAATCAGAGGCAGTATTGGGGCTGTACTTGTGTTTAGGTCTCCCTGTTTAAACACCAAACCAAGGTGGTGGTGTAGCCACTCTCCCCCTTGCTTGGTGATGCCCAGGCCCTTGACAATTGCTGTGTCCCAGGATAACCTCACAGACCCTCTGCTTCTCTGCTTATTTGTGATCCAGGGAGGTGCAGTGACACCTTTATCAGGCAGTTGGAATTTTGCCTCTTTTCTTTTTGTCAACCATAGAGTCAGGAACAAATTGCTGGGTATCCACTTGAAGCCCTGGGTAATGCCAGGCTAAAGGCTTCTAGGAATCTTTAGGAAAAAAAAAAAAAGCAAACTTGAATGATGATTTCCTTTCTGGTGTGTATTTTGAGACCTGTCATTTAGCTAAACATGTGCCTCGCTGGGTTGATGTTAATCTGGTTTCATAATTAAAACTGCACCCATCAGGCAAGGCAAGAGGACTGCTGAGAGGCTGCATGTGTCAGCAAAGGTCCTTCTGTCCCTCTGCCTTTTCCTACAGATGAGTTTGTTTCACTAAAGAGCATTAATTGACATGAAGTGTTGTCA
This sequence comes from Heliangelus exortis, assembly GCF_036169615.1. Taxonomy (NCBI): domain Eukaryota; kingdom Metazoa; phylum Chordata; class Aves; order Apodiformes; family Trochilidae; genus Heliangelus; species Heliangelus exortis. The sequence goes on from NC_092423.1 coordinate 955,075, forward strand.
CTCTGTCAGCCACTCAGTAACTTTATTCCAGAGGTGTTCCCTGCTGTGTGCTCAGCATTTCAGTGCTGGCATGGCAGGGAGATGTGCTCAGGTGCTTCCCCTTCCCTCAGACTGTACCTGCTTTCAGTTCAACTTAGTGAGCATCCTGCATGTGCTTTATCTACATTTGCTGGAGACTTTTTTTACTGAATGGGGAACGCTGTCAAATTTCACAACGTGTCAGTGATGGAAACAATGGCAGGGTTTTTTTGAGAAATTCTGTTTATAATTAGGATTACCAGGGAGTTTTATAATGCTTCCTTTCTCAGCTCAAGATTTCTCTCATTTCTGAGCCAAGCTTTGGGGCACAGCTTGCTAAATTTGAGTCTCTGTTTGCAGCTTGATGCAGCTTGAGCTGGATGACATCCAGCTTTTTCTTTTTCTTTTTTTTTTTTATTTGTTTTTCCTCCTTCCCCTCAGCCCTCACCTTTTCCTTTTCCAAAGCCAACCCTCTTTTCTCCCTCAACCTTTGGACGTGTCCGTGAGGCTTTGCTTGGGGACAACAGTCAGGAAAACATCTTTTGACTGTTAATGCAGAAACTCCCAAGCAGTGCACGTGATGGGGGTTTCATTCTGAGTTTTATTTTCATTTTGAGCAGCCGGCTGTGAAGTAAAGCTGGTAGCAGGCATCATTAACATGCCTTTCACACTTGGAGAGCATGAAACACTCTCACAGGCTGCCTCAGACATCACTCATATATCTATGTATAGGTGTGTCCTGTATCATTTTTATTTGAGCATGTCTGTGTGAGCAGGAATATTTACAGAGTAGATTCTGTGAAGAATTTATTTGCCTTTTCTTGCAGTTGGCTTTTGCAGTTTAAATACAGCTTTGCCTTAAGCTTTTTTCTGCCCTAGGAATACTGTGCAACCTGGTTATAAAAGGAAACTGGATTGTAGTTTTTTTAACAGTTTCTTCTAATATCTCTGTAGAGATTTCTCTGCCAGCTCCCCCTCGCCTGGGGTGGAAGTGCTGCTGGTTTCATGGTGTGGTGCTGCACATCACATCTCTAACTAGAGACACGGATTTATTGAGCACAAAAAAACAGATTTTAATACCAAAGGCATCCAAGAGCCACCTCGCTGCTTTTATGGGTTGTTCCAGGTAAAAAGCCTCCTGTGTGTGTTTTGGTGAAAGCTTTTTGGATGACCTACAGCTGACTCAGTGCAACATCTCCTTGCTCCCTCATTTGCATTCCCAATGAAAGTTCTCTCTGTTGCACAGCACTCGGGTGGCTTGGAGGCAAAGCTGGGCTGCTGGTGAGGGCTGAGCATCCACAGTACCTCTTGTATTCCAACTTGACACCTATTTATTTGCTTAAAAGCTTAATCATCATCCAAGGGCTCTGATTCTGAGCATCAGATGGGTAACCTCATGCCCCAGTTTCTGTGCACAAGTAGAGTAGGGTAGCTAAAGCTAGATGTGGGCATTGTCTGTTCCCTTTTAAAGCACTTCATTTTGTGAGAAGTTTGTAAAGCACAGACCTGTGTTTTGTCCTCAGCACCTGGCAGCAGTGGAAGAAAGAAAGATCAAGTCCCTGGTTGCCCTTCTGGTAGAAACACAGATGAAGAAGCTGGAGATAAAACTTCGCCACTTTGAGGAGCTGGAAACCATCATGGACAGAGAGAAAGAGGCAGTAAGTAGGGGAGTCCTGAGCAGAAATTCTGCATTAAACCAGCACTGCCAAGACTTACATATGCAAACAGTGGGAAAACTTGCAGCTTCAGCTGTTCCACACCTTACATGGGTCTCCCTGCCTCAGCTAAAATTCCTGATTACCCCCTGCAGTAGTCTGAGCTCTCTCCTTGCTCCAGACCTTCCCTGTCCTGTAAGCAGCAGAGTGCTTGTACCCTGGATTTGCTTCCTAATCCTTACTCAGATCACCTAAGCATGACTGTAGAATTGGTCCTGAGCCTTTCTGTGGCCTTATCATGTGCATGATACCTGATGGACAAATGGCTTTTCCCTGGAAAGAGAGTGGATTGGCTGGAAACCATGGAGAAGGTCTCCCTAGGAGAAGGGAGACAGCTCTCTGCTTTCCTTCCTGACCCAGCTTAAACCAGAGGTTTGGTTCTAATTCTGTAGTTCAGGTTGTTTTGGGTTTTTTTCGTGGCCTTTCTCAGTGGGAAAGTCTCAAAGTGAAATGCAGCAGCAGCAGGACACATGCACAGCTTCTCATTTGGGGCTGGAGGGGGCAACAGCAGCTTCAAGAGAAGGGAGGGAAGCAGTGATGTCAGGAGATGGGAAAAGGTGGTTGCTCATTGCCACCAGAAAAGGGCCAAAATAGAACAGAAAACTGACAAATCTGAAGCATGACAGGTGAGGAGGAGCCAACAAAAAGGCTGTTAGTTTCTGCCCTCAATCTAGGGAGGCTGTAGCCAGGACATGGGACTTGGTTGAGATTTGGATCAGCTGCAGAAGGTGGCACTAAGGGAGCACAGACACCTCACTGGAGACTTGTGGATCCCAAAACTCAGGGTGTAAGGTGGAGGAGATGCTGGCTCTGCCTGCCAGTGGCTGGGTTATGCATCAGTCAGGAGGTGTGGTGTTCTTTGTGTGTAGTGCAACAGGCTTTCAGAGAAGCATTTCCTCTCCAGCTACTGTAAAGATGACTCAAAATTTTCGTTTTTATCAGAGTGGTAATTTTTAATTTTTTTTCAGTTGTGTAGCTTCCTCATTTTTGTCAACAGGCAGTTACTCCAGCTGGGTTGAGGATACCAACTCATAATTCTAAGGATTTTCACTTTTGCCCTGCCAGGTGAATTTCATGGAATTTACATCCACACTTCAGCATTAATCACACTGATAGAGTTTGACAAACTGTTGGTCTTTTGTTGTAGCAGAATGTCAGCAGGAATTTCTAGATTGCTCAGCATCCTCAACCACTTCAGTGTGGGGTTTGCCTCTGACACTGATTGGCAGCTCAAGAAATGGACCTAACTATTTTGAAAAGGTTCTGTAGATTTCTTTCTTTGGGTTTTATATTCTATTAGTGACAGGTTGAGGTGTTTGTGGTTTTCCCATTTAGAGGCATAGGACGTTATTTAAAATGTGCATACAGATTTTTCCCCTGGCTTTCTGGTGGTTAAATTCTGCTTTTTCACCTGTCACCTGTCGTGGATATTTAGTGAAATCATTAAAGCCAAAAAATTCCTTGGTGCCATTGCACTCTCTGCATGTGTTATTGGCTGCTCTGGCTTTTTCTCCCAGGAAAGGTAAGTGTTGAAAGAAATCTGTGCTGCAGACTGGAGGGTGTTAGATTTTAGGCAAAACACATTTCCTTCAGTGTTTAATTTCAGTGCTGCCAACTCTGATTGTGTGTAACTGGGGATCCTGTTGGTAGGAGCCTTGTTGACCCAGAATTTTTAATAGCCCCATGAATGCTTTCTCTCCCCTTTCTGCTCAGGGAGGAGTTACTGGCTGGGGAGGAAATTGCAGCACAATGACTGTTATTGTGTGAGCATGCATGGAGTGCGTGTAAGAGCCCTCATTGTGAATCACTTTGGGATGAGGCACGGGCAGGCTGGTGCAAATGCAGAGGTGGTCAGTTCATGACAACCTACCTGGAAATGTGGCTGATTTCAAGCAGCAGGTTTTGGGTTTTTGCTCGTGCTTGTTTTTGCCTTGAGTGCCTCACTCCTGCCTGAGGTCTGCTGCAAGTAGAGTTTGGAGAGCTGAAGAGCAAATGCAAATTCCTGCTGGAGTGCCTGCTGGTAAATGTGTTGCTACCAGTGGTCCTGATGCTAATCTGGGGCTGTTTCAGTAGGTTGTGTGTGTAAACCTGCTTCTGAAGTGCAGCAGCCTCGCACAGAACCCCAGGTTATTTTGGGCTCAGAGTCAATTTTAAAACCAGCTCATGTCAGAACTTGTGTTTCTGTCCTCTCTCCAACTGCCTGTTCTCATCCTCAGGGGAGGGGATGTGAGCAGAGAAGTTTTCCCTGCTTTTTCCAAAGCACAAGGGGTATTTTCAGGCACTGATGGTGTTCAGAGATGCTTGTGAAGACTTAAACTGTGGCAGGGTAGGGTGCCATGAAGAGAGCACAGCAGGGGCACAAAGGAGTCTAAAAAGACCACAAAAAGTATGGGGTAGCCATGCTCCTTGCCTGAGCCTTTGTTTCGGGTCATTTGCAGTAATTCCTCCCTGCCACCTACTGAATCTGTTTCCACACATGCACAATTACACCATTGGTGTACGTGTCTCTTCATTTTACCAACTTCTTCCCACTAACGTATGAGATTGGTCAAGGAAAAAAGAGTCATGGCAGCATGAATAATCACATTGTAGTCCCTACACGCTTGCAAACCAGCCCCCAACAAGGAGCATGTATTATTCATGAGGCTCTGGCCCCATCTGGTTCTGGGGGTGAATGCCTGCTCTGTAGTATTCTGGGTCTGTCCCTGCTTTGTCAGCACTCAGACTGCTAACACAAAGTCTGGGTGGAGCTTTGAGAGTTTTTGGAGAACTTCTACAAGGTGGAAGTTTCCCTGGCAACCTGCTTTTCAGAGAAATTATGGAGTATATCTTCAAATATTAAATATTTGTAAAGTATTCACACAAACCAGTTCCTGAATAACAGATGTAGAAATGTGTTACTTTTTCTTAAATCAGCCAAATGACTTGTACTGCCTTAACCAGGATGATCATCAGGTGGATAAATGCCCAAGAGCCAGAAATATTTTCTGTACTTTCTCATTCTATTCATTTTGGGCTTGCTTCCTTTCTGCATGGCTCCATAATTAAACAAAATAGCCTGGTTTATCTTATTGGGACTAAATTACACAGGGTTTTTTATGTAATACTCATCTTAACAGTGCAAATCATTGCTGGCTGGCTGGCAGCATCTCCAGACCCTGCACTTCAAGGTGTGGGTAGGATCCTGCCTGTAAAGCACTGAGCCCATGCACACATTCTGCTTTGGTCTTTCCCTAGAAAACCTCTGAGTTTCCTCTTCCTCTCATTCCAACATGCAGAAATTTGAGAAGAACACACAGTTTCCTCTAGAACTGTGCTCAAGGCTGAGTGCTCTGTACAGTACTCATTGAGTAATCTGGGAGTTGAGTTACCAAGAGATCTTTTAGGGCAACACAAGGTGTGACCCTGGCAGCCAAAAGCACCAACCCAGCACAGCTTGGGGTGCATCCAGCACAGCTTCAGGGTCAGCTGAGGGGGTGATTTTCCCACCCTACACTGCCCTGGTCCCACCTCAAGCAGTGTCTGCAGTTTGGGGGGCTCGGGATGGGGAGGACTTCAGACTGTCAGAGGTGTCCAGAGGAGAGCAGTCCAGATGGGGAATGGCCTCAGGATCTCTGAGGAGCAGCTGAGGGCACTTGGTCTCTTCAGCTTGGAGAAGAGAAGCTGAGGGGTTCCCTCCTCCCCAGCCTCCTCCAGGGATGCAGTGGGGGTGCTGCAGATCTTCTCTCTCTGTAAGCAGTGATGGAACACAGGGAAGGACCACGCCGAACTTCTCCTGAGGCAGCTCCATTCCCTTTCCCTGAGAGGGTGGTTGGTCACTGGGACAGGCTCCTCAGGGCCAGAGCAGAGTCCAGGTAGTGTCTGGAGGACAGGTTTAGCTTTAGGTAGCCCCGTGAGGAGCAGGGAGTTGAATTCAGTGATCCTTACGGGTCCCTTCCAGCTGTTCTGTGATCCTGAGGTGAGTCCATCCCCTCCAGCAGCAAAATGGGCTTGGACCCTCTCCCAAACCCTGGATCCTTGTCCATGGGGCAGACGTTTGATGTGCAGAAAGGTGTTAGTGCCATTCCTGACTGCCTTCCCTGCTTTGCCCTTTTCCCCCCGTTTTTGCCGCAGTTGGAGCAGCAGAGGCAGCAGCTGCTGACGGAGCGGCAGAACTTCCACATGGAGCAGCTGAAATACGCGGAGCTGAGGGCCCGGCAGCAAATGGAGCAGCAGCAGCAGCACAGCCAGAACCCCCAGCAGCCTCACCAGCACCCCGGGGGGCCTGGCATGAACCCCCTGGGGGCACCGGCACATCCAGGCTTGCTGCCTCACCAGCAGCCTCCCCCCTACCCCATGCTGCACCACCAGATGCCACCTCCTCACCCACCCCAGCCAGGTAAGAGCCAGGGGACACAAAGCCCCTGGCATTGGTCACCCCTGGGAATAAAAGCAGAGGGAAAGGTATGGGCAGGGGGGATGGCAGGAGGTGGGAGGGATGCTCTGCATTAGGTGCTGTTTCTAAGGGTGGTGTCTGTGAAAGAGAAACACGGTTGGCTGGAAAGATGGCGTCTTTGTGGAATAAAGCCTCATTTTATAACCTGTACCCCTGGATCAGGAGTGTAGATGGAGGTTTTGGGAGGAGAGATGTCTCATGTACATGAGTTATCTTACCAGTGTGCTTGAGATGTCTTAGCAATGTACATGAGGAGATATCTTACCAATGTACTTATGTCTCATCAAATGAAATGTCTCACCAACATGTATCAATACCCAAATGAAAGGAAAGAAACAGGGAGCCAGACTCTGCTCAGGGACAGGACAGGAGGCAGTAGTCACAAATTAAAACCTGTGAAATTCCACCTGGACACAGGAAAATACATTTTTTATTATTATTATTATTATTTTCCCACTGTGAAGGTCATCAAACCCTGGAGCAAGCTGCCCAGGAAGGTTGTGGAGTCTCCATCTTTGGAGATAGTCACACCAAGCTCTGAAATAAAAGATGGAGCTGTCCCTGAGTGTCACTTTCAAATGGTTTTAGCTTGTTTGTATTTTCTTGGACTTTGTTTCTTTATGCTCAGTCATCATTCCTCCTTCAAAACCAATTATTCCCTCAAATTCTCCAGTTCCTGACACATCTATGTGTGTAGAAGTTTAGGAGAAAGGACTGGAATGAGCAGCAGAGGCAAGAAACTCCTCAAAGGAGTTTCCTTTGCCCAAGATCTGGTTCTGATCTACTCCAGTGCCTTCCTTGGGGCTTTGCTTTGTGGCTTCTGCCCTGCAGTTGGGCCCCGATGCCAGGTGAGTCAGAAGGGACACTTGGAAGTCTCTGGTCCAGCCTCCTGCTCAGAGCAAAACCATCTGGATCAGCCTGCAAGGGAATTGTTCAGGTATCTCCAAGGCTGGGAGTGTTCCCAGGATGGAGAGCAGTGGTGATGTGACTGTGTGTTACTTTATGAACAGGCTGTCGAAATTGAAATATTTATATTTAAAATAGATAATTCAGAATAGCATCACCTGGCATGGAGTAACCTGAGTGTGACTAGCCCACAGCACAGGAGAATGGCTTTTGGTAAATAAAACCCTTTTTACCTGCTGGACCAAATCAATTTGAAAAGAAGATGGGGTCAGTAATTAGCTGAAAATATTTTTGAAGTTCTTGTATAGGTTGCTGCTGGAGAAGCTGAAAAGTTTGAGGTATTGTGATCTTGCCTACAGACAAGCTGGGGCAGGGCTTTTGACACTGGGGTGTAGTGAGAGAACTTCAAGAGAAATGGGTTAAAACTTGGAGAGGGGAGATTGAGGTTGGACATGAGGAAGGAATTCTTGAATTTGAGGGTGGTGAGAGTTTGGAACAGGTTGCCCAAGGAAGCTGTGGCTGCCCCATCCCTGGCAGTGTTGAAGGTTGGATGGGGCTTGGAGCCCCCTGGTCTGGGGGAGGGGTCCCTGACCATGGCAGGGGCGGCACTGGGGGGGATTTAAGGTCCCTTCCAACCCAAGCCATTCCATGATTCTACGGAAACGTGGGATGTGGCAACAGAAAGCTTGCAGGAGCTCGAGGTTTCATGTCAGGAAGGGACCAGTGTTGAGTCTGTGGTTTGGAAGAGTCAAGTGTGTGGTGAAGTGGCAGGGAGTGCAGAAGAGCATGAAAATGGGAGGCATCTCATCCAACTCTGTGAATCTCCACAGTAATAGAACTTGATTGAACCAACAGATGCAGAGTAATGCTCACTGGAGAGGAAGATAAGAGTTAGCAGCCTTGTGATCTGAATGCTTAAGCTAAGTGTCTTCTGAAGAGTCCAGAGCTTCATTACATGCTTGCGGGTGAAAAATTAATACTGAAATTGTTTTGGGAGCTGGTTTGGGTTTTGCTGGAATTTAATTGGGATTGTGGTGCTTAGATTCAGGTGGTACTGGAGCTGGGTTTGTGTGGTGTATGGCAAGGTTGTTTCAGCAGAAAGGAGAAACATTCTGGGAGATGGAAAAATGGCAAATTGAAAACAGATTAAAGGGGAAAATCATTGCATATCATTAGGCTGGCTCCTACTTACAAGCTGCTATTGAGACTGAAAATGTAACAAGATTAAATGCATTGTTCCCTTCACTAGGGGACTAATAAAACTTGATTTCTAATATAGTCACATCCTTGGTTCACGTAATACCTCATTACTTCAGCCCCACTGTAATCATCCAGGCCCTCTGTGTCCCCACTGATCCCTTTCAGTGTCAGGGGGGGGACCGTGGCACTCTTTTAATTAGTCAGCACGTCTCTTTTTCAGATTTGATTAAAGTTAATCAATAGATTGACTTTTCCACCACCACCCCTCCTGTTAGAGGGTGGCAAACTGGTGGATGATGCTCAGCACTTGTGGCTGCTGTGATGGGGAAGCATCTGGTGCTGCCTCATGGCACACAGAGACAGGACCAGGATCTTGGTTAACTGAGACTTTTAGATTTTTACCTGTTATCTAGGCTGACAGTTTGCTTGTTTGATATTTTTGTGAAGGTGAGAATTCAAAGCCCTTTCAGAGTTGGAATGCAAACCCCTCTGCTTCTTCTGCCATGTCCCAGCTGATCATCATAGACTCATGGAATGGTTTGGGTTGATCTTAAATGGTTTGGGGACCTTAAATCCCCCCCAGTGCCCCCCCTGCCATGGTCAGGGACCCCTCCCCCAGCCCAGGGGGCTCCAAGCCCCATCCAACCTTCAACACTGCCAGGGATGGGGCAGCCACAGCTTCCTTGGGCAACCTGGGCACCCAGGGGCTCAGCACCCTCAAATTCAAGAATTCCTTCCTAGAAGATGATCCTGCCTAGAAAGCAAAAGAATCTCTTTTCCTCACGCTCTTCAGTGGAAGTTTGTTAGAAAAATTTGGGAATTCCACAAGTGGTGAAGCTCTTTGGCTCTACAGTGGAGGTTTTATAACCTGAGGGGAAGGAATGGAAGAGTTCAGTGTTTCCTTGAGTGAGTCCAACCCTTCAGCTCTGAGCCAGCCCTGGGGCTGTGTGTGGAAACAGCAAAGCAGGGAGTCTCCAGTCCCTACTGACTCACAGATTGACCTCGAGTTCTGTTCAGGTAGTTCAGGATGCCCAGGCTCTGGCTTGCCCTCACACACCAGTACACACCAGTACACACCAGTACACACCAGTACACACCAGTACACACCAGTACACACCAGTACAGCATTGCAGGGGGACTCTCTGCTGGAAGGATCCTTGTTGCAGGCAGCAGATGTGAAGTTCCAGCCTCCAGAACTCTGCCTGCCAGGCTGAAGCAGTCAGCATTTGGTGTGCACACCCCCTGTGTTTTGTACGTGTTAAAAAATAATCCTTATCCCATTGTGTCAAAGCTGTGATAAACACTTCAGCACTTCCATCCTGTCCTGTGTATTTTCCTTACTTTTCCATTCTTAGGGCATTTGAAGTGTGTTTATGGGCTTTTAGGTCTTGGAGCTTTGCTCACCCAGTTACCTGCATGGCACGTACACACCCAGGGAGCAGCAGGAATTTTCCTGTTGGGTTACTGGGTTAGAACCCTTTGGAAGAAGCTGAAGTTCCCCTTGGTGCCCGTGAGCCTCCTGCAGTCTTGCAGGAGATGCCAAAATTTGGAGGGTTTGGGTAGGTGAATTCATGCCAGGGAGAGGCTTGCAGAAGAAATGGGAAAGCTCCTTTTTTGCTGCTCTTTAGCCCTGCAGGTGAAGCTCTGTCTGGACACATCTCTGTGTGAAGCAGGAGCTGTTTCCTTACCCCAGTTCTGGGCATCTCTCACCCTGCTGTGTCCCTGAGGTGCCCAATTTCAGAAACCTCAGTGATAAATACCACAGCATAATTCTGCAGTCAGGGATCAGGAGGTTTTTGGAGCTGTGGACAGGTCACTGCCTGCTGGGCTGTCTGGCAGCTCTGTGGGAAGAACCAAACCATTCAGTTTGTGGCAGAGAAAAACCCCAAACAGGAGAAGCAGGAGTGGGCAACCTTCCAGCTGAAGGCAACCTGGGGATGGCAATGCCCTGCACAATTCCCTCTTCAGCTGCCTGGTTTCAGCTCCAGACTTTACCTTGGTTGTCACTGATGTTTTCAAACAGGTTTTCTGACCTCAATAGTGACTAAAAGTGTAGCTGTTGGTTCAGTAGACCGTGAACAAAATGCTGAGTCCGATGTCTTTAAAGTGATTGATGGAAACTGAAGAGATGGTTGGAAACAAAGTGATGAAAGGATCTGAAAAGGCATTTATAAATGGAAGGGAAAAAAATGAAATCCTGCTTATGGCTTGTCTGGATTCAGAGGCAGAAGCAGTTAAGCCCTTAGCTGAAAATCAGTGGTAAAGATCTTTCCAGAATAATGTTCCTTAGCTTCAGTATCAGTCTCTGGATGCAGCTGGAGAACATTATTCACATGGAACATGGAAAAGATGGATCAGTGGAGGGTCAGTCTGGGCAGAGCTGGTGAAACTCTCCAGCCAAGGGTCAGTCTTTGCAGTGAACCACTTCCCACCAGCATGGCCATGGCTGGGGCTGCTGGATTGTGGAATTCTTTGGGACATGCTGGAGAGCTGGAGTGGGTCCAGAGGCCAATGCCCACGAGCAGGTTTGGTGAGAGAGAAACAAAGAGGAGCCAGCAGAGCCCTTTCCAGAAAGGCTCTTGGTGAATCCCACTTAAAGCAAACTTTTTCCAGCAGACACCACGCAAGGCACAGCCAGAGAGGCTTCTGAAAAGGTTTTGCTGTATCTCTCATGTTTTTTCTTTCTGGGTCTGGCTGAAGTGGCTTCTTCTGGTCATAGCAAGCAACCCAGCTTGATGGTGGGAAAGCTTTGAGTTGAAACTGCTGCAGTAGAGCTCTGGTACCAGTTTGCTGGGACCTGTGACTTACCTTGGTGCTGCTTCTCCAGTCCAAGCCCATCTGTGGAGCTTGGCTGCTGTCACTTCATCCTCTGGTGCCTGGGTGTGATGAGGTTCTGGACAACTCAGTGAGCAGATGTTGCTGTTCTTGGGGGGCACTGATTTCATCCAAGTCCCTCTACTACCTCATTTCTCAGTTGTTTTCATTTTAATGTCATTTTGACTGAGCTTATTTTGTTCTTTCCCCCCCCCCCGGAAGGAAGACTTTTAAAATAAAATAAAATAGACAATTATAGAAAATAAAAGACTTTTAAAATAAAATAAAGTCTTTTTAAAAAGACTTTAAATAAATAAATAAATGAAACTGGATTCCAATTTCCCTGCCCAAAGCTGTAGCAACTAAAATTCCCAGTTTCTTGCTGTGTCACCAGCCCTGCTGCTGGCCCTATCATTTAAAGCACATTATTGATTTCTTTGTGCAGTGTTCTGGTTATCTGTGGACTGCTAAGTGCCCTGTTCAAGTGATACTTGTGGTGGGTAACATGAGAAACCTGAAATTCTTGGAGGGAGAGAGGGAGATCTGTATTAATAGCTGTCATTAATTAACTCTGCCCTCCAAGGGGGATTTTCAGCTATTAAATCATTTCTGACCCAAAGCAGAAACGGAATAAGGTCAGGATGTGCTTTTCTACTCCAGCTGAATGAGTAACCTGAAGAAGAACCTTTTTCCCCAATGTAGTTTGCATCATTTTCTATTGATGGTTGATACTCCAAAGAATATTTTATAAATAATTTTGACCTTGGGTGTTTTTTCATGTAAGTGTCTTCCATTTCATTATTTAAAACCTGTGCCTTTAAATTTAGCTTCTGGATTTCGTTTCCTCTGGGGCTGATGGCAGTTCCAGGATTTTGTGGTCTATACAAGGATTTGGGCTTCACTTCTTTGTGGTACAGATTTTCTAAGGAGTCTCAGTGCCTGTTTTCTATCCATGGCACGTCTGGAGCCTGCTGGCAGGAGGTGCAGGGAGCAGGCAGATAAAAGGCTGGAGCATGGGTGTGCAGTGCTCATCCAGGAGTTGTGGGGTTGCAGGGAGGTTGGTGCTACAGAAAAACCACGTTGGATGCTCTCTGGTGTATCCTTGACTGTCTGAAATCCTGCCTGAGGACACGAGGTGTCACGGGGCTGGAACAGAAAATAGGAATCAACCGGGACAGGGCAATTCCTCTGAGGGTGCTGGAGGAGATTTTAGTGCCTTGACTCAACATCTGCAGAGCTTCTCCAAAGTTTGAGCAGCCCCTGACTCCTTACGAGGATGCATTATTGAAGATGCATGAATATTTGAAGGTTTCCAGCTCTGCCCTGCAGAATGGGGGTGCCCTTGCTGGTGTGACATGCCCAGCAGCTTCTCAACAAAGGCTCTTCCACCCCATTGTTCCTGCTGAAAGCCATGGGGAGCCCTCAGTATTCAGGTGCCTCCATCCCAGCACCGGGGGGAATGACACCAGAGGGGAGGGACAGAAATGCAAAGATGCAAGAGAAGTGGAAATTTCTGCCTTCCCCCCCCTCAAGACTCGGTGCTAAATGAGTTCTTGTGGTTAATTATTCAGAGTCCTTGGCTGCGGGGTGGGCTCTGCAGTGCGTGTCGGGGAGGAGGACGTGCGGAAGGGAAAGGACGTGTCAGGGGATGCCTGGAAATACAGATTTCCACGGCTCTGAAAATGATTCCTGGGGGGAAGGAAGGAGCACACCTTGCAGTGGAGCTGCAGTGAAGCCAGCAGGCATTCCCGGGAGCAGCTCCTGCCCAGCCCAGGGCTGCAATAACCCCTTCAGCAATGGGAGAGGGAGATCCCAGCCAGGCACATCCCCTCTGGAGATGAATGTTGAGTGAGCGCAGCCTGGTTTGCCCTCCCCCAGCTCCAAATGCTGCCTGCCAGAGGAGGGACTCCCTTCCCGAGGTGCTGCTCAGGGATGGTCCCGGGAGGTGCTCAGGAGGAGGGGGTTGGATGTGCTCCAGGCTTTGTGCATCACGCTCCGGCGGCTGCTGCTGCTGCTGCAGGCAAAACAAAACCACTGAAACTGTGTGCCCCTCACGTGAGCTGATTTAATAGAGGCTTATTTAATAAAGATAAATACCTCAGAGATCCTTTAAAGCTCATTCCTCATCAGTTTGACTGGAAGGTGAGCCGGCAGGCTGCTAAGAGTGGAATGCTTCAGAGCACACCTTAGGAAATGTCTCTCGTCTTGCACGTGTAAAGGATTTTTTTTTTTCCTTTTTTAGTCTGCTAAATCTCATTTTATTGAACCTTTTGGCTTTATCTCTGCCTGCGTCTGCTGGTTTTAAGCTCTCCCCCTTATGTAGGTCACACTTCCACGTTTTATGCTCAAGCCGCTGTCTTGAAGCCGTGGCTCTTGGCAAGGAAAGACACGTAGGATCTCTGCAGAAACAGGACTTCATGTTTGCCATGCCAGTACTCACAATTTCCCCTTGCTTTATCCCTCTTTGGCTGGGTGTTGCTTGATTACTGCTCAGCTTCATTATTTTGAAGTTTGGGCTCTGGTAAGATTGTTCCTCTGCAAGGACCTTGAGCTACTTTGGTGGCAAAATATTTTGCATCTCACATCAGGAAGGCAAAAGATCCTCTACTCAAACACAGAGGAGCAGCTCAGCTTCTGGGTGTCTTCAGAAAAGCTGCAGTGCCACTTATTTTTCCATATTTAAACATTTAAGAGAGAGAAAAAAGCTCCTTGGTCCAGGCAGGAGGGCGCTTCCCATCAGCTTCATGGTGAGGTTTGGAGTCGTGACAGGCTTTGAATTTATGAAGAAATGACGTTTTTAAAATGTGTTTTATTTCTTTTTGGTGGTTGATTTTTAATATAAAATGTTGTCCTTGAACATCTGCATTACCTTGGGTTTGACAGCCTTTCTCTCCTGGACTTGCTCAACGTGGGAGCGAAGCCTTCATGTGAAGCCCCTCAGCGTGTGGTTCTGGTCCAGCTTCACGTGTGCTTTTTGTGTGTTTGGGTTTTCTTTAATATTAATCAACTCATTAGTGCAGAGAGAATGTTGTAGGCATGTGGTGCTAGAAGGAATATTGCCCAATTATGCTTGGAGAGGTTGAGGCTCCTGTCAAGCAGCAGCTCTCAGGCTGGGGATTCCTCAGTCTCCAGCTTCCCTGCTCCTCTGGAGCACAGCTGCCTTTTTTGCAGTTTTCTGGTTTTTATTTCCCCATCAACCTTCATTTTGCCAGTGGATAACATCCCTCAGAGCTGTGGCTGTCTTCTCCTTTTGCTACAGGGCCTCTCTGTGTCTTTGGGCCATGGTTTGTCTCCAGTTTCTTTGCAAGGTTCAGTTGAACCCTCAGGTCACCCCCAGCACCTTGAGCTGCCCCATATCTGCCTTTGCTTCTGCCTGCCTGTAGCTGCAAGGTTTGGTTATTTTATTGGAGGGCTGGGGTTGGAAATCAGGAATTCATTAAAAACAGAAGATCTACTCAAGCCAGAGTTCTGAAGAGCATTAATGCAAAAACACCGAAGCTGTGTTCCCCGTGACTTTTCCTGAGCAGGGTCTGAGTCTGTGTCTCCTGGCTTTGAGCTGAGTGGCCACAAAGGCTTTGTGAAGTCTGAAGAACTGAGATCAGGGCAGGTCCAACCTTCCCCACCAGTAATCCTCTAGCATTTTGACCCTGGGTGCTCAGGGGCTGCTTTGGGGTGGTGGGAGCCACCTCTGCACATCTCTGAGTCCCACGGGGTAACAAAGGGGGGTTTGGAACCTGCAGTGTAAGAGCTGCAGTGGCCACCACCAGTTCTGTATTCAGGGAAAGAAAGGCTTCCCAGTTGCTTTTCCCCACATCTCTTGATATCTTGAGCATGGAATAAGTCATCAGCTCATCTCCCATGCAGACTTTCTCCCTGCTGGGGCTGCCTCAGTCTCTACTCTGAGTCTACCTTTCTGTTAAATATTAAGTCCACTGAGAGTCCTGAAACCCACTGGAATCTGCAACCTATCAGTTCAGTGAGGCAAAAGCTCCAATTCCCTCCTTGTCTGTGAAACAAAACCATCCTCCAACATTCTTCTGCTCTAGGGAATCATCTGTGTCTGCAAAAGCAGCTGCTGAAGATAGAAGTTCCTCTTGATATTTTCTTGCACAGGTAAATGGAGAAGATCATCTATTTCTCCTGGATAGTAACTTCTCAGTGGCCCCTTTGTTTCTGTGTGGGTTGAGTTGTTGGTGATACAGAATTAATTTTTTTTTCACGTTTTTCCTTTTGATATTTCACCCAGAACTTGGAGCAGCTGAAATTGAGGCAACTGTGACCATATTGCCACGGGTCATCACGTCACACGGGGCCTGTCACAAGTCCCCACAGCTGTCTCCTGCAAAGCAGGGAAAATCCCAGCTCCTGGAGCTTGACCAGCTGCCCTCCAGCAGCCTGTGCTGCAGAGCTCTCAGTCTGGTTTCCACCCTGAAGGATGGAGAAAGCACCTTGCTTGGTGTCTGCCTGCTCTGCTCCTGGCTGAAGCTCCAAAAGTTTCCTTGAGGCTCAGCACTGGCACAGAACCCATTGCAGAGTCTGCAAACGGGCAGGTTTGGGCTGTCTGCAAACCCAGCAGCCTTTTGCCTCTTGGTGACACTGATCCTGGAGTTCTTTTACCCACTTCTAACCATCTAATAGATCATCTTGACCCTCTTCTAACCATCTAACAGATGACCATGTTGTTAAGGCTCAGCAGTGCCTGGTGGTTCAGGGGGTGACTGTCCCCACGTTGCCTGTCTTACCCTTTCTGCCCACTCCTCAGCTCAGACCCAGCTGCCCCCTGGCAGGTGCCCAGATGCCAGCAGCAGTAAATCCATGCCACATCTCCTTAAATCTTCAGTTCTCTGCCTCTTACCCATTGATGAGGGGTGAGCAGAGGACAGGAGGGCTCAGGCTGGCTGGAGGAACAGTCTGACTGGTGCCTTATGAGATCCAACAAGAGCAATTGAGATGAGATCTTAGGAAGGAATTCTTTGGGGTGAGGGTGCTGAGCCCCTGGGTGCCCAGGTTGCCCAAGGAAGCTGTGGCTGCCCCATCCCTGGCAGTGTTGAAGGTTGGATGGGGCTTGGAGCCCCCTGGGCTGGGGGAGGGGTCCCTGACCATGGCAGGGGGGGCACTGGGGGGGATTTAAGGTCCCTCCCAACCCAAACCAGTCTGGCATTCTGTGTGAACTGCAAAGTCCTGTCCCTGGGAGGATTAATCCTAAGCAGCAGCTCTGTGGACAAGGTCCTGGTGGGCAGGAAGCTGAGCATGAGCTGGTGACATCCCAGGAACAGGAGCACAGGCAGCAGGATGAGGGATGGGATAATTCTCCCCCACCTCTCAGCAGTTGTTAGACCACATCTGGAGGGTTGGGTCCTCCAGTAGAAGAAGGGCATTGATAAACCAGAGTGAGTTCAGCAGAGAGCCACCAGAAATGGTCCACTTTCCCCAGGGAGGGGGTGAGGGAACTGGGCTTGCTCAGCCTGAAGAGGAGAAGGCTTTGGAGGGACCTAGCAGCAGCCTTGCAATAGGAGGAGGTCATAAGAAGACAGAGATGGGCTTTTCAGGGATGTGTGGTGGGAGTGAAAGGGACATAAGTTGGAACAGGAGGGGGTTTGACTGGATATGAGGAGGTCAAGCACTGAAACAGGTTTAGAGGAGTAGAGAGAGGTTGGTGCAGTCTCAGTTCCTGGCACTTTCAGAGATCAGGTCTTGACAAAGCCCTGAGCAACCTGGTCTGACCTCAGAACTGCTGACCCTGCTCTGAGAGGAGGTTGGACCAGAGACCTCCTAAAGTCCTTTCCAACCTTCTCCATGATGGAGAAGGCAAATGGGCTGTAATGAGGAACATCTCAGCTTGCCTACAGAAGGGAAAGCAGGAGCTGGAGCTCTTGTGGTGTGAAGGACTTGGTCACCTCAGGTTACTCACAGAAACATCTGTAATTTTAGGGACTGTGGGCAGGTTTCCTCCCCCTTTTGAGGATGATTCCAAGGGGTTTCTTCAAAACCTCTTCATCACCAGAGCAGAAAATATTTTTGTTAATATGGGGACAAAGGAGGGGGTTAGAGGTTTAAATCTGTGCAGCCTTTCTGGTTGGCTGCTGCTGCTCTTTAATAGGGAGTGATGGAAATGCCAGGGAACGTGCTGGAGGCCACCCGTGAGCACTGGAGTGTGGCAAGGGAGAAATTCAGAGTTCCTGCCCTTTGTAAAGGGCTGAGAAAGCTGATGGTTTCTGTAGAGCTTCGTATCAGCTGCTCTGCAGGCATCTTGGTCATGCTCTTGTCATTGAGCAGCATCTGGCCCAAGGACCTCTTGCTCGCATTACCAGTGTAACCATACATAACCAGTGCTGTGTTTTAATGGTTTGGTGCTTCAGAGCCCTTGTGAACTGAAGGTGGTTCAGCACCTCTGCTGCAGATCTCCAGGGCTGGATGGAGCAAGTTCAGCCACTTGTGTTGGGTTTTTTCTTTTGAAACCACTGCTCAGTAGGTGTTTCTGCAGGCTTGGAGCACTCCTGTGCAGAAGGGCAGTAACAGAGGAGGATTTGGGATGGTTGGGACTTCACCTCTCTCTTTCATTTCATCTTTTTCATCATGGGAGGTGTCCCTGCAGGATGAGGTGTCTGCAATGTAGAGAGATCCCAAAGGGCAGGGTTTGGTTTTGCTCACCAGGGTCCTTTTAAAGTGCAGATCTTTGTTGTTCTAGGTCATAGATTCTCAAGCACCAGGGTCTGGAGCAGCCCACTGCTTCCTCAGGCTGAGGCTGCACATCCAGGCTGTGCTGGGGAGCCCCTGTGCTCCCACCTCTGACTGGGGGGTGTTTGCCAAGAGCTCTCACCCACCTCTCTCAGGCCATACCCTGTGAGCTGCTGCTGCTCACTGATGCTCCAGAACATGGAAGTAGCAGATGTCTGTAAAATACTCAGAGTTCATTGTGTTTGTGCCCCAAAGTACTGACTTGGCCCCAAACCTGGAGCTCCCACCTCCTTCAGGCTGCCCACTGGTGATGCTCCTCTTGGGTGTTGAAGAGTTCTGTCCTCACACTTGAGTTCACATCATGGTTTTTGGGGGAAGGAGCTCTTCTGGAGGAAGCCTGGAGAATCCCAGCCTAATGGCTACTTTGCTGACTAAAATCCTGAACTTTTATTTAAGTGTAGAAAAGTAAATGTAATTGGATTATGCAAATTAATCTGTTCACATAAGGTTTTAGAGCATCCATCAGTGAATGGTAGGTGCCTGAGGTGGGGCAGATTCTGACAGTTCCTTCATGCAGCTGAAACCTGATGGTCTCTTGCAGAACTGACACAGGAGGGGGACTGCAGGACCCCTTCCTCACATCAGAACAGGGGTTTTTAGATTGAAATTTTTTTCATGGTCCAATTTCTAACTTATATTACTTCAGTTCTCCTACTAAAATTTATCCATTAGGCTTTGTGACTGCTCTTCTCCACCAACTGTTCTTCCTTTGATGCCTTTTTATTATTCCAGTGCATTTTGTTTCTCATGCCTTCACTTAGATGATGATCAAAAGCCTTTGAGTTGGGGTTCCCTTAATCAAATGTTGGGTGGTGACTGTGAGTCTCACCCTCCCCTTGCTGCTCCTGCTGCTGCTTTTGAGAGCTGACCCTGTGGTTCTTCCTGAAGGGGCTTTGTAGCCTCAGGGGGGGAGATGAAAACCCATTTCTTTGGGGGTTTGGTTAGGGTTGGTTGTCATGCACCAGGCTCATGTCTTGCAGCTTGGAGAATTGCACTTTTGTTCCAACCCAACCCAGCCTGGGATTTGATGGTTCCAAGGTGAATTCACCACCTTCTTTTCTTTGGAGAAGAGGAGAGAGGAAGATTCTCCCTCTCTCAGAAGATCCATAGACCGTGCTGTCTGAACCCATGTAAACCACAGAGCAGAAAGGGATGGGGTTGCAAACACCACTGGGATTTTTCTCTCACACTGCTGGGAAGATCAGAAACAGCTGGGGGGGAGATGAGCAAGTTGCTGAGACACTGAAGTCGATTAGAAGCTCTGCCTAAAGAAATTAATTAGTTAATTTAGTTTGCTCAGTGCCTGGGCAAAGTCTTGGGGAAGAAGAAAGACCTGAGCACTTCCCAGCTTGCCCACAGATGAGTTTCCAAGCCAGCTTCCTGGGGGGGTTGAGAAGAGAACAGGCAGGGTTAGATGAGAGCAAACATCTCAGCAGACACGTGTGGCACTGAGGGGATGTGCTGGGCTCCAGAACAGTTCTGGGGAGCTGTTTTAGCAAGGGGGAGAGTTGGGGTGTCTTGTCCTGCCAAGCCAAAGCTGTGGCTATGGGCTTGTGCTTCTTTGTGTTTCTTTGGCTCGAGCAAGAGGATGAGCTCAGAGGTTGCTTTGCTTCTGCTAAAAAAAATGAGTGGTTTACCAAATTTCAAAATGCCTCATGGCAAATTTTATGTAACTGCCCAGAAAAACAAAAGAAACCACATCACCTCCTGCTCTTTTGTACATTCTGTTGTGATCTTTTTGTTCCTGGATTCCCAGGTCATCCCTGCTGGTCTCAACATCAGGTGTGAGGGCTTGGAGCAGCTCTGCTCTGGAGCCAGGCTGAGAGAGGTGGAGGTGTTTTTTTTTGGTTTTTGTGGGATTGGACTTGATGGTCTATCAAGGTCCCTTCCAACCTCTTAAAATTCTGTTAACATTTTCTCACCACTTCCATGTTTTAGCTGAGTCTCACCATCCCTCATCATCACCATCTAGAGCAGAGGCTGAGCAACCTGGGTCTGTTCAGGCCTGAGAGGAGAAGGCTCAGGGGAGACCTTCTGCCCATGTTCAGTACTTAGAGGGGGCTCCAAAGCAGCTGGAGACTCCCTGTGTCCAAGGAGTCCCATGGACAGGACAAGGGGCAATGGGCACAAGGTGCTCCTGGGGACATTCCCAGTGGACACCAGAGGAAAATTTTTCCCCCTGAGGACAGTCAGACCTTGGAATGGTCTCCCAGGGGAAGGGGGGGATTCCCCCACTTGGGAAAGTTGGAAGTCTCAGCTCCAGGGGTGCTGAGACATCTCAGATCAACAATAATATGAGAAGGGTTGGAGCAGATGGGCCTTGGGGTCCCTTCCCAGCTGACATTCCATGGGAACTCTCTCTCTTTGCTGCTCTTGCAGGTCAGATGCCAGGACCTGGCTCGATGATCCCTGGACAGCCCATGCCAGGCAGGATGATGTCAGCCAACATCCACCCAGCTGGTGGTGGCCCTGCCCCCCCAGGCATGTCACCCATGGCAGGAAATCTCATCGGACCTCGTGTTCCTCTGGCAGCTCCCAACGGGATGTGTAAGTGGATCTCCTGCAGGAAACTTTTTCAATGGACCTGGTGGGGCTTTTCTGTCTCTTTCCTCGTTGCCTGCAAAGTCATTGTAGTTGAAGCCCCTTTATCTGCTGCAGGAATAATGGCATCTGAGCAGGCTGGCAGGCAGAGCCTGGTGCCAGAGGTGTGCTTGAAGCTTTAAGTGCTTGTCTCCCCTCTGGGCATCCAAACATACTCCATTGTCCTTTATTTTATTTATAACATCCATTATTTTATTTATAACGACACTAAAGCTCCGTGGTCGTTATCAAAAACCTCTCTCTTGATTTGGGGAAGAATGCACAGTAGAGGTTTGGGAATTAACTGCAGCTAAAGCTTTGCATGGCTGAGGTGAGAATAGGATTCAGCTCAACAATACCTTGCTGAAAACTTTGCACCATGAAATTAAAGAGAGGGAGGCCTAATTAGGAAGAAGCAAAAGGTATGTTGGAAATGTTCTTTGCATGTTAGAAATACCTACACCTCCAAAAAGGAAGCTGATTTCTGCCAGGTTAAAAAAAAATAAAGTAGCTGAAGCCAGAGGCACTGGGTGAGTGTGATGTGAATGAGGGTGAGAGTGGGATCTCCAGAGGGAAGCTGGGAGGGACTGGAGCAGGGTCCTTGCTCACAAATTCCTCACTGAAGTTGTATTAGTTGCAGCCTGGAACAAGCTGCTGCCCTCCTTCAGCTCAGCAGTTTTAAAGCCCCAAAATGTTACTTAGTGAACCTATCACCTGCCAGGCAAGCATCCTACTTCCCCCCAAAAATAACTGGGAAAAGCCACCCCAATCTGGGCTCAGCTGAAGGCTGCTGCTCCTCGGGGTTCAGCACCAGAGGCACCAAGCACTCTGCTCTTTGTCCTGCTGCTGCTCCAGCTTCCCTTCATCCCCTTCCCTTTTTCTGAGCCTCTGCCACTGGGAATATCTGATGTCAGGTTGTGTTCCTGCTCACTGTCTTCCCTTATCTTAATTTCCCTTTTTTTTCCCCCTCTCCCTTCCTGAACAAGCCAGTCATGTTTCATGAGCATCTCCTCTCTGAGCACCAGGGCTGACCTCCTGCAGCCTGCATGGCTTTCCTCCTCCTTGCTGCATCTGTGGACTCCTCCACTTTTAACCTGCATACCCAGGGTAGAAAAACATGTTGGAAAGCAGAAAATAGAGAAAAGCCATCTTCTAAAATTTGGAGCAGAGCTGTGATGAGAAGTGCTCATTCCAGCTCTGAAAGCTGCTTCATGTCAACTTTGCCAGCTACAGAGCTGCATGCTGGACTCCTTTGCTGTAAAAAACAGGGATTTTTTTTCCTCATTGGAAGTCCACACAGTGCTTGGTGCTTGAAAAGCACAATAAAATGTGCAATGAAGCTTCAGGAGATGGAGAAGCTGCAGTTGTGGTCACTTCTGGGGCCAGTTCTTGCTGTTCCTCCCTCACCCAGATGTTTACAGACCTGGGCCTTGGGTTCCTTTTCCACATTTGGACCCCCCTGTGCTGGGCACTGCTGAGACCCCAGCCCCAATCCTGGGGTCAGTTCTGGGTCAGAAAAGAGACATTGAGGGTCTGGAGAGTGTGCAGAGAAGGGAATGGAGGTGGGGAAGGGTCTGGAGCACAAGGAGAAGGTCTGGAGAGCATGGAGGAGGGGCTGGAGAAGATGGAGAAGGGTCTGGAGAAGTTGTGAGGAGCAGCTGAGGGCCCTGGGGGTGTTGATCCTGGAGCAGAGGAGGCTGAGGGGAGACCTTCTGGCTCTCTGCAAGCCCCTGAGAGGAGGTTGGAGCCAGGGGGGGTCGGGCTCTGCTCCCAAGGAACAAGGGATGGGACAAGAGGAACTTTGGGCACAACTCAAGTGGTGCCAGGGGAGGTTTAGGTTGGAGCTGGGGAAGAATTTCTCCCTGGAAAGGGTTGTCAGGGCCTGGCCCAGGCTGCCCAGGGCAGGGCTGGAGTCCCCATCATCCCTGGAGGGGTTTCAGAGAAACCCCTGGGGATGTGGGGATGAGGGACAGGGGCTGGGGGTGGGTTTGTGGTTGGGCTCCATGATCTCAGAGCTCTTCTCCAAGCAGAAGGACTCTGTGATTCCTGCTCCTGCTGACTGTTTCTCTGCTGGTTTTATTTTGCAGATCCCCCTCCAGCACAGCCACCTCCACCAGCAGAAGGGGTGACCCCCCCTCCAGCAGGAGCCCCCCCGGCCTCAGCCGCTCCCTAAGCAGCCAAGGCAGAAGGAACTTCTACAGCAACAAAGTGGTGACCAAAAATGAAATTTCCTCAGTTACCTTCTGTTCCCTTGGGAGGTTTTTACCTCCTGTTGGCCGTGTCTATGGCATCAAGAAGCACATCTACACTGAGTCTTTTGCCCCCTTCCTCTCCCCACCCTTTGTAACCTTGGTGCAGTGCTGGGCATTTTTGGGAAAGCTTTAGATGGAAGATGCCAGTAGTGCCTCCACGTTGCTGGAGGGAAGTCCTTTACACTTTGGTCTGCTTGCCTTTCAGGGCGTGCTCCACTCTGGTTTCTTTCTTCTTGGTGTTTTGAGCTTTGGGTTCTCCTGGGAAGGGTCAAAAAAACAAAACCAAACAAACCAAAAGCTTTGAAGGTGGACGCATCAGCTGAGCCTGAGGCTGTTGTAGCACGTGTCCTCTCCACCTACATTTAGTATTTCGGGTTCTCCAGGTAGAGCAAATCACCAAGATGGGATGGCAAACCAGGGTTTGGAGCAGAGAAGGGAAATCAGGGCATGCTGGTGCACAGAAGAACATCAGCCATGGTTGTTGAGCTGATGGGTAAGGACAGCAGCTGGGTCCTGGGGCTGCCTCACTAACTTATTGAAAGGAAATAATGATCCAGGGCAAAGGAAGCCAGGAAGGAATCAATTGGAATAAAACCACTCAATGGTAGGAGTTTTCTTGCTCCAGTTTTTACCTTTCTTTTTGCCTTTGAAGGTGGTAGCTGAACCTTCCCTCTGAGTAGTTTTTGGTACAGTAGCCAACTGAGGAATAAACCCGTGATTTTTAGTCCCTCCTTTTTGGAACATAGGCTTTTTACTTTTTAAAATGAACAAAATGCAAAAAAAAAAAAAAAAAAAAAAAAGAAAAATTAAAAAAAACAAAAACTGAAGTAGGTAGTGAAGAAGTGGTAGTGTAGGGGGTTGGGCTGGGGTGCAAATGCCAGAACTACCTCCTGCGGGTGGCCCAGGCGGGCAGAGGCAGCGAGCATGGTACGGGACAGTCACACCTCAGCTCTCACCAACCTGCCAGGGGGGATGTGGGGAAAGGAGGAGGGAGAGCTCGGGTTGGTCCTTGTTTGGGTTCTCAGCCCTTTTTCTTATGGGAGAGGGCTTGACAGGTTTCCTTGGCAAGGGTTTGATGGTTGCTGCCTTATTTCAAGTGTGGCTTTCAGTGACCAAGTGCAAGGTCCAAGGCTTGACCAGAGGGAGATCTCCCAAACAGCTGAAACCCACAGAACCACTTGTACTATGAAAAACAAACAAACAAACAAAAATGATTTGTTTTGAAGAGCACTCAGGTGATTTCCTCATCCATGGTAATGGTTGAACTTCCCAGGTCCTGAGTTGTGAGTGTGGAGGTCCCAGTTCTGGGCTCCTTGGTACTTCCAGCACATAGGAACGCTGCTTCCCACCTCCCAGCTGGGAGCATCCTCAGTGCCTGCAGCACAGAAGGGTCAGGGCCTGCCTGCCTTCTGCCTTCCACCTCCCACAAAGGAAATTCATCCCCCGGGTTCCTTTCTTTCCCCTCTCCAGGGTCTTTGGGGTGGTGAGAATGGGACTTTTTCTCTGGTTTAGAATAACCTCAGGTTGTTTTTAGCGTGATCGGCTTCAAATCTAAAGGGTCCAGGTGGAGACTTATTTTTTACTGTCCTCGTGGTGATCCTCCAGGACACCTGAATCCCTGACACTGTCGTGTTTCTGTATAAATAAAACGTGCTGATTTTTTCATCTGATCCTCTGTACAGGGCCGGTTTTATTCCTGCGACACAGCAGCCACCCAATTTTGTGAAACAGATAAAATAAAATTGGTTTTTTGTACAAAGCTTGTGCTGCTGGGTCTGGAGTCTCCTTTCCCCCTCCCTGCGTGTGGTGCATGAGGTGAGAAGTGTTGCTATGATCCGGGAATGCTTTGGGGGCTGCATCTTTAACTCCACAGAAAAACCATTTGTTTAATTCACATTTTTCCTCTTTAGACCTTTTCTGTCTCTCCTGCAGGACTCCAGGGTCTGCCAGGGGAATTTGGTGTCTTGGATTCAACTGAAACCAGGAATCCAGTCTGGATTATATTCTAAAATCTCCTGCTGCTTCCTCAGGTGAAGGTTTTTTTCCTCTGAGTAAGCATTCCTGGGCATCCTGGATGGGGGATGCCCCCAGTTCCTCATGCCCTGATGCTTGAAGCCCAGGGATGGAGATATCCCCCAGGACATCCCACAAAAACCCATCCCCAGCTGAGAATTCCTCTTTAGTTGCTGTGGGAGGTCCCTGGGGCTGTGGGGTCTTCTGCTGAGCCCTCCCTTGGTGGCTTCTCAGTGCTCCTCTTGTTTGGGGCCAAGTAAGAAAGGGAAGGAGCTCTTTGTGCCTTTGCAGTCCAGGTGTCTTCAGCAAGGCTCATTCATCCCTTGCAATTCCACCCTTCCTGTCCTGTGACATGGTCAGTGATGGTCACTTGTCCTCCTCTCACCTTGAAATTTTATCCAAGGAATGCAGAATACAAGGTAGAACATCAAATCCCACACGGGTTTGGGTTGGAAGGGACCTTAAATCCCCCCCAGTGCCCCCCCTGCCATGGTCAGGGACCCCTCCCCCAGCCCAGGGGGCTCCAAGCCCCATCCAACCTTCAACACTGCCAGGGATGGGGCAGCCACAGCTTCCTTGGGCAACCTGGGCACCCAGGGGCTCAGCACCCTCACCCCAAACAATTTCTCCCTCCCTCCCTGCCCAAGATCTCCTCTCCATCTCCCCTCTCCCAGCTCCAAACCCTTCCCCCTCGCAGGCTCCCATCCCTCCAGGCCCTTGTCCCAAGTCCCTCCCCAGCTTTCCTGGAGCCCCTTCAGGACCTGGAAGGTGCTCTAAGGTCTCCCCATGGGATCCTTCTCTTCTCCAGCCTCAACACCCCCAACTCTCTCAGCCTGGCTACAGAGATGACAAGTGTCAATTCTGAACAAGTTTTAATGTTTTTAAACCTTTGCAGTCATAGGAGGTGGCTGGGAACAGGCTGTTGTCTTGACAGAAATGAAAAGTGAAGTTGAGTGGAGGTCTGGATGTGGTTTAGGGTCGTGGTTTTGGTGTCTGGGTGTTGAATCCTCATCAGTTGGGCACTGAAGATGTTGTGGGAGCCAGTACCAAGGGGTCAGGCACAGAGTGAATAATTAACCCTCCAAAGAATTTCCCACCTCTGGAGATGATGCTCTGCTGTGCAGCTCTCTGGTTTTTAACCGGTGCCTTCTTGGCAGGAGAAGAATTGGGGCAGTGGACCAGGACCAGGTGCTCATCTCCACTTCCTAAAAATACCAAAACAACTTCCCCATTGTGTCTGGGTCCTGTCTGGCAGTACCAGCTCCACCATGTGGTTCCTGAAAAACTGTGGTTTTTTTTTTTTTTTTTTCCTGGCTGACTCAAAGCCAAAAATCCACCCAGGAACACCCCCAGGGTTTGGGGGTGCAAAAACCCAAGTGTGCATCGTCCTCTGGCAGCAGTGGTTGGATTGGAGGTTGCATTGGATGAGCTCCCAGGTTTGGGGGTTTTTTTTTTCCAACTCGAACAACTCTGTGATTTTACAATTCTTCATTCCTGCATCTTTCCCACAGGAAACTTGAAACCAAAGGATTTGTCTGGGCTGGAAACTCCTTTTCAAACTCAGGTGGGTTTTGTAGCCCCAAGTACAACAGAGCTGGGGACAACCCTGCTGGACATCACCACCACCCCCCCAAAATCCCAGTAGGAAACGATGTTCCCTGGGAGGCAGCAGGGATCTGGGTGACCTGCCAAGGGTCTGGCTGTGCTGGGGCTGCTCTCCAGGAACACTGCTGCTCTTTGTCTGCTCTGTCTCCTGTCCTCTGCCCCCATGGGAATTTCCCCTTTCATCGGAATCTCCCGACACTGCCGGGGGTCACAGGGCCAGGACCCTTCTCAGCAGCTCCTGGAGCTCTCAGGCAGTGGGATGTGGCCTGGAGGCTGCAACAGGGAAGCCAAGAGGTGAGGATTTGGAAGGGTTCTTTTTCCAAAATGCCTGGTTTTCTCTCCTGTAGGATCATAGAATGATTTAGGTTGGAAGGGACCTCCCAAGGTCCCCCAGTCCCAGCCCTGCAGTATCAGGGACACCCTCACCCAGATCAGGGTGCTCAGAGCCTCCTCAAGCCTCACCTTGAACATCTCCAGGGATGAGGCCTCAACCCCCTCCCTGGGCAGCCTGGGCCATGGATCCACTGCCCTCCTGGGAAAGGACTTTGTGGATGTGTGACAAGAACAACCTGGTGTCCATGCAGACCACACCCCTGGCGTGCTGCTGGATTTCCCCTGGGATGTTTGGTGATGGGGGTGATTGTTCCTGTGTGCTGGTGCCAAGGTTGCCCTGCTGGGTGCCCGTTGCTGAGCTGAGCAGGATCCATGGGGAGGAGTGATGGATGCCTGGATCTGCTGGACAAGAACCTGGAGCAGCCACTTCCATGATGCAGGGTGAGCCCTGTCCCAGCTGGGGGACATCTCCTTGCCAAGCACTTGTGCCATTGGAAGAGACACAGATTCCTGCAGGATCCATTCCATGGAAGTCCCTTATTCCCTCCTGGCACTGGGGACAAGGACGTTGTAGAAGAGGCACAGAAATGGAGACTCTGCCCTTGGGGGATGCTCAGGGTGGAGCTGATTTCTTGTCCTCTCCTGTTAGAATTTTGGCTTCCAGATGAAATGGAGCCCAATCATTAAATGCCCGTGACCCATCTTGAGAGGAGAGGTGTGTGGTCACCTCTGGGGCTCAAATCTTCTGCCCTCCTCAGCTTCTTCCCTTTCCCACTGGCTGACGTGGTGTCTTCACTCCTTCCCCTACACTGTCCAGGAGCTGCCTGGAGTCATCCTGGGGTCCAGCAGCAAAAGCAAAGCCTTGAAGACAAAAAGCCTTTCTGCAGAGGGTCCAGTGTCCTCTTGGCAATATTGCAACAGACTAAACCTGTTTCTTGAGCTGGGCAGGAGA
This sequence comes from Heliangelus exortis, assembly GCF_036169615.1. NCBI lineage: Eukaryota > Metazoa > Chordata > Aves > Apodiformes > Trochilidae > Heliangelus > Heliangelus exortis. The sequence goes on from NC_092423.1 coordinate 982,636, forward strand.
GGTGGGGAAGGTGCCACCCCTTGCAGGTGACACCCTGGGCCATGAGAGCTCTGTCACTTCTTGCAGGACTGCGAACACAAAAGGTGCTGAGCACAACAGATGCTGAGCTGGGTCCTTGGGATGTGATGCTTGGTCCTCAGGATGTGGCTCTGGGTCCTCAGGATGTGGCTCTGGGTCCTTGTGTTGTGGTGCTTGGTCCTCCCAAGGTGATGCTCAGTCCTTGGGACAGGGGGCTCAGTGGTGAGGATGCAGTGCTTGCTCTTCAGGTTGTGGTGCTTGCTCCTTGGGAACAATCCCAGACTGGTTTGGGTTGGAAGGGACCCTCGAGACCACCTTGTTCCAACCCCCTGCATGGGCAGGGACACCCCCACTAGCCCAGGCTGCTCAACCTTACTTAAACCCTTGAGCCCAACACACCAGCTCCGTGCTTCCCAAGGTTTTTTGGGAAGGCACCAACTTGGTTATCCCTCTGACCAGAGGTAGGAGAGGGCCTGGGCAGCTACAGCACCTCTGGGTGCCCGGAGGGTGCAGGACCAGGGGGCTGCACCCACTGCTGCTGGGTCTGTCCTCAGCATCAGCCCCAGCCTGGGGACTCAAGGCCGGGTTGGATGGTGAGAGGTGTCCCTGCTGCCCGTGGTTTGGTCAACCCAAACCTTTCCAGGATGAGTTTGGGTGACAGGGATTTCCAGCTGGGGGCTGGGAGCAGTTCTGGTGGGTGAGTGACCCGTGGTGGTGAATTTGTTCCCTGCAGAGCAGGCTGGGGGTGTGAGGGGGGCTGTGGGCAGTGGGGGGGAGAGGTCCCGGGGGGTCTGGAGGAGGCTGATGGTGGATTTGTAAGTCTGGGGGCTGAAGCAGGTGGTGGGGTCCTTCAGCCAAGGGTGTCACCTCGGGGCTCAGCACCTCCAGCACCCCATTTGCCCAAAGTCCCACCTGGCTGAGCTCTGAGGAGGCTTCAGGAGAGGGAATTCTCCCATGTCCAAAGTTGGGGCAGGTAACACCAACCCCTCGGGTCTGGTCAGCCTTGTCTGGGGTCAGGATTTCTTTGCACTTCTCTGGTAATTGTTGATCACCAAAAAAACCCCAAAACCAAACCAAAAAAAAAAACCCCAAATTGGGTAAGTGGGTGGTTTGAGCATCTCTGGGAGCAGGGAGAGGAGGGAGGATGTGAAGCCTGGGGAGGGGAGCAGGTGGGGGAAGCAAAAGGTGGGGGAGAAGTGCAGCCCCCCTCCCCTCCCTCCTGCCCCCCCCCATTGTCCCCCTGGAATTCCCAGGTCTGATGGAGCCACGGGGGGTGAGGGGGTTGGGTTGGTGGGGGCAGAGCTGGTGGGAAGGAGCCCACAGGGTGAGGAGCAGGAGCCTGTCCTGCACCTCCTCCATCTGTCCCCAGGGGGTCCCTGATCCTAATCCAAGCTGTCACCTGTCCCCAGGTGGGTGCAGGAGATGCCTCCAGATGCTTTTGGGGCTGGAAGGAGGAAGATGCTCCTGTGGGTTTTGGGGGACCCCAAACTTCATCCCCTGTGTCCCAGGACTTGGGGGGGGTGACAGGTGGGTGTGGACCATGCCAACCCCCCCACACACTTGTGTCCCAGAGATCCTGTGGGATCCAGGGCAGGGTCCCTGCTCTGAGTGGTGCTCAGCACCCTGGGGTGTCACAGGCTGCAGCTCTCTGGGTGCTGACACCCTGAGGGGTCCCCACTGAGCTGACCATGGCCCAGGCTTGGGAGGAGATGGGGGGTCTCCTTGGTGGCAGGGGGGATGCTCCAGGAGAAGGTGCCCCAGGTGACATCGACCAGAGCCACCCAGCCCCACCAGAGAGGAGGAGATGGTGACCCAGGACCCCAAGGACTCGTGGAGCCTCCATGGGGGAGGTCTCCAACCCAAGGTGGGCTCAGGCAACGTACGGGGTGAGGAGGGGGTGGGGAGGGGAGGGGGGGTTGGCCCAGGTGGTCTCCAGGTGTCCCCATGAGCTCTCCTGTTCCCCAGGGTCACAGGAAGCTCCCATGGACCTGAGGAGCCCCAAACACTTGGGCATCACCACCTGGACCCCTCGCTGCCCCGTGCTGGGAAAGGACTTCGGGGGGCAGGATGGGCCCCTCGGCACCCCCAGGATCCCACCCCCTTCCCTCACCCTCCAGGGCTGCCACGCTGGGAGGGGGGGACAAGGAGACCCCCGGCCACGGCGTGGGGCCTCTTCCTGACCCTCTCCCCCCGTGTCCCCTCACCCATCCCACGGCCCTGGGACGGTCCCCTTGGAAACGCATCCCGGGGTGGAAGCCTGGGGAATATTAAGCAGGTGCAGCCCCTTCCATCCCCCTTGGAGCAGGGACAGAGTGGGGTTTGTTCCCAGCACCGCAGCCGAGGAGGGGGAACGGAGACCCCCCACACCCCCCCCAGCCCTCCAGCACCCCACAGATCCCCCTCGGGGTGGGATGGGAAGGGGGGGGCCGTGGATGAGCTGATGGGGTCCCACCCGTGGGCTGGGGGGCACCGAGATGGGCTCCTCTGGGAGCACCCACTGCCCCCCGGGCCCCCCAGCCCTGTCCCAGCATCCTGCCCAGGGATGGGGGGTGGGGAGGGCGTGGGAGGGGGGTGGGATGCAGGAGCAGCCATGGCCCACACGTTCCTGCTCCGTGGGTGGGGAAGGACACGCGGTGACCTTGGGATGCCTGGAGCAGGCCCTGCAGGAGGAGGTGGCCGTGGGGTGGGGGGCAGGGGACAGCAGGGCGGCCCCTCACCCATCCAGGGTGCACCCAGTGCGACCTCGGGGGGGTCCCAGTGGGGGTGTTTGTCCCCAGCAGAGCCACCCTCAGAGGTGGCCTCAAGGGCAGTGGGGGGGGTGTTGGGTTGGGGGGGAAGGGGGTGATGGGGGGGGTGGAAGTGGGGGGGTGGTGAGGGGTTTATGGTGGTGAGGAGTGGGGGTGGTGGTGGCACCTGCAGAGTTTGGGTTGGTGTCACCTCCCCCCCCCGTGTGGCTCCGGGCAGTCTGAAGGTAGAACCTTGGGCTCTGGGTGGCCTGGGGGTCCTTCTGTGACCCCCCCTGCCCACACCCCCCACCCTGTGCCACAGGAGAACCTGGGACAGCTGCTTCACCCCAGAGTTTTGGTGTTTGGGGGGGAGGGCTGTGTGTGAGTGGGGGGTTCAGGGGTGCAGACTGGGGGTCCCCCTGTACCCACTGAGGATGCTGGGGCAGGGATGGGACCCCCCCCTCAGTGCAGGAGCAGTTTTGGGGGACAGTGAAGAATCCCAGTACTTTGGGGGGGGGGTGCCCATTGCAGGGGTGCCCCCCCCATACAGGAGCAGTTGGGATGGGGGTCAGGGAGGGATTTTGGTGCTGGGGGTGTGCAGGGGTCCTGGTGTAGGGTTCCCCTCTCCCCCCCCCCCCCCGTGCAGAAGCAGTTTTGGGGAAAATTGGGAATCCTTGTGCTGGGGGAGGGGGACACTGGGATAGGACCCACAATGCTGTCACTGGGGGGGGGGGGGGGGGTGTCCCCAGGGCCACCCGGAGATGCCGAGGGGGTTGTCCTGGTGCAGGGAGGAGCCCCCCCATTAAGGAGAAGGTTGGGGGGGGTGAGGGATGGGGGTGGTTGGGGGGATGCCGGGATGGGTCCCCCCGCTGCTGTGCGGCGTGGGCGGGGGGTGCAGGGTTCCCCCCTCCTGCAGGAGCAGTTTTGGGGGGGGGGGTTGGGACGGTTCCCGTCTGCTGCCCTGAGGGGGGGGTGTCCCGCGGCGGTGGGGGGGGGGATGCTGTGGAGGGAGGGAGAAGGGGGGGGATGTGGCGGTGGTCCCGGTTCCGTCCCAACCCTTCCCGCGGGCGGGGCCGCTCTCAGCCACCGCCCCCCGCCCATCCCGGCCCCCCCCTCCCCTCCCCTTCTCCGTTCCCCCCCCGGCGGAGGGAGCGCGGGGCGCGGGGCGCGGGCGGAGCCGCTGCCGGTGCCGCTGCCGGTGCCGGTGCCGGTTCGCTCCATGCCGCCATGGCCCCCCGGCCCCGCGCCCCCCTCGCCCCCCTGGCCCTGGCCCTGCTGCTGGCGATCGGTGCCCTCGGTGCGTACCGGGGATGGTGGAGGGGGGGGGAATGCGGGGGGGCTGCGCCCCGGGATGGGGCCGCATCCAGCACCGGGGGGAATCGGGGGATCGGGGCTTTGGGGGGCACCATCCTGGGGTGGGGGGTGGGGAGCACCTGCAGGGGGATGAGGAGGGGGGGGCAGCGGTGGAGGTGGGGGGGGGGCTCTGCGATCCCCGGCAGGGGCTGCATTCCTCTGCAGGCAGCGGGAGAGGGGGGGGGATCCCCTCGGGAGGGGGATGGATCCCTTGGGGGGGGGTGGATTCTCTTGGAGGAGGGGCTGGATCTCTCGGGAGGGGTGAATCCCCTTGGAGGAGGGGCTGGATCCTTGGGGGGGGGCTGGGGGGGGCTGGATCCCCTTGTGAAGGGAATGGATCCCATTGCAGGGAGCTACATCCTCTTGCAGGGGGGGCTGGATCCCATGGAGAGGGCTGGATCCTCTTCCCGGGGGCTGTACACCTTGGGGGAGTGGGGATAGATCCGTTTAGGAGGGGCTGGATCTCCTTGTAAAGCGGCTGGATCCCGTCGCAGGGGGCTGCATCCTTTTCCAGGGCGGGCTGGATCCTTTTGGGAGGGGCTGCATCCCCTTGCCGGGACCTGGATCACTTAGGGAGGGGCTGGATCCCTTTGGGAGGGGCTGGATCCCCTTGCCGGGAGCTGGAACCCTTTGTGGGGGAGAGATCCCCTTGCAGGGGGAGGGCGATTGGGTCCCCTGGTGTGTAGGGGGCACCTCTGCAGGAGGCTGAGGAGGGCTGGATCCCCTGGATCCCCTTGGTGGAGGGGCTGGATCCTTTGGAGAGGGGGCTGGATCTGTCCGTGTGTGTGTGGAGTGTACTGGCAGGAACCAGAGGAGGGCTGGATCCCCTTGGGGGGGGGGGCTGCATCCCCTTCTGTGTATAGGGGACACTTGAAGGAATCAGAGGAGGGCTGTGTCCCCTTGCAGAGGGACTGCATCCCTTTGTGGGGGGCTGCATCCCTTTGTGGGGGGCTGCATCCCTTTGGGAGGGCTGGATCCCTCTACTGGGGGCTGAGTCCCCTTGTAAGGGGGTTGGAACCCTTGGAGGGGGGGGGCTGGATCCCCTTGCAAGGGGTTGTATCCCTTGGGAGGGGGCTGGAGCACCTAGAAGGGGACTTGATCTCCTTACTGGGGGCTGCATCTCCTTACTGGGGGCTGGAACCCATTAGAGGAGGAGCTGAATCCCCCTGAAAGGGCTGGATCCCTTGGGAGGGGCCTGGATCCCTTGGGGGGGGGGGCTGGATCCCCTGTAAGGGGTTGGAATCCTTGCAGGGGGCTGAATCCCTTTGCAGGGACTGGATTCCCTTCTTGGGGGCTGGATCCCCATTTGGAGGGGGTGGGGGGTGTCAGGAGAGTGCCCTTGCCCTTGCCGGGGGTCTGGGGGGGTCCAGGGGCAGCTTGGCTTGGGGGAAGTGGGGGGTGTTTGGGGGCTTGTGTCACGGTTGGGGGGGGGGGGGGTTTGCATATTTGGGGGTGATGACTGTTGCTGTTGCTGGTGCAGGGGGGTGGGGGGTGTCCCACAGAGCCGGGGGCTGCTGTAGGGTTTGTCCTTTCGGTCCCTGTGGGATTTTGTAAAAGATATGGGGGAAGGTGCAGCTCTTTTCCCCCCCCTCCCCAAAATGCTTTGTCACAGTGCTGGTGGGTGTGAGGTTGAGCTAATGGGGGGACCCCCCCCCCCGGCCACCGCAGCCCCCAGGGGCGGGGGGCACCTCTGTCACTTCTTTCTTATCCCCCTCCAGCGTCCGAGTGGCCCCCCCAGAACGCCAGCGAGGCCGAGGGCTGGGAGGAGAGCAGCCCCCCACGGCGGGACCCGCCCGGCAGAGACCCCCCGGGGGGGCCCAGCAACGGCACCGGCCCCGGGGCGACCACGGTGGGCGAGGAGCCCCCTGCGGGTCCCCAGTTAGAGCCCCCCGGGGGGGGCACGGCCGCCACCACGGACCCAGCGGCGGGGCCGGAGGGGTGCGCGGGGTGCCTGGGGGAGGGGGACCCCAGCGCTTTGCCCCCCAGCCCCGGCCCGGCGGGGGACGGCCAAGCGGCGGTGACCTGGCCCGGGGACGGGGGGACGGTGGCTCTCGGTAGCCCCGAGGAGCCGGGGAGCGGCGAGAGGCCCACACGAACCTCCCTGCCCAGCCCGGGGGGTCCCGGGGGGCTGACGGCCGCCCCGCCGAGCCCCCCCGCCCCGCCGTCGCCCACCGACTCCGCCGAGACGGCCGGGGGCTCCGCAGCCCCGCTGACCCCCGTCTTGGGCCACCCCGGCCCCGACTCGGGGGGTCCCCCGGAGTTCTGGGGGGCCGCATCCAGCCCGGCCCCGGCGCAGGGGGCTCGGGGCCGAACCGACCTGACCTGGCTGGAGGAAGCCGGTACCATCACCCCGGACCCGGCCGAGCTGCCCACCGACCGGGCGGCCTCGGAGATCATCGACGTGGATTACTACGATTTGTTCGAGGGGGGAGAGGGGCTGGGGGGCTTCCCCGGGGGCAGGCGGGGGGGGCAGGCGGGGGGCGAGGGGCGGCGGCGGGAGCCCGAGGGGGCGGCCACGCCGTGGGGGCTCCACGACCTCTACGACGACTTCACCTCCTTCGACGAAGCCGATTTCTACCCCACCACCTCCTTCTACGCCGAGGGCGACGAGGAGGGGGACGAGATGGAGGAGGAGGAGGAGGAGGAGGATGAGGAGGAAGAGGAAGATGGCGGGCTAGAGGACGAGAACGGCTACCGGCCCCCCGCCTCCCCCCTGCCCGGCCTCCAGCCGGCCCCGCGGGACCCCGGCCCCACCGATCGCCGGGAGATGGCCCCAGCGCAGCCCCCCAGCCCCACGGCCCGGGCCCGGCCCGAGAACGGCAGCGAATGCCCCAGCGGGTACGTGAGGCACAACAGCTCCTGCCGCTCCCTCTGCGACCTCGTCCCCAGCTACTGCCACAACGGCGGCCAGTGCTACCTGGTGGAGAGCCACGGGGCCTTCTGCCGGTAAGGGACGGGGTCCCCGGGGCTTCATGGGGGTGCTGGGGGGGAGGGGGGGGCTGTCCGTCACCCTGCACCCCATCCTTGGACTCGCCATCACCTTACACCCCATCCCTGACCTCCCCGTTTCCCTGCACCCCATCCCTGGGTGCTCCATCACCCCCTGCACCCCATCCCTGGGTTCTCTGTCGCCCCCTGCACCCCATCCCTGGGTTCTCTGTCACCCCTTGCACCCCATCCCTGGGCTCTCCATCACCCCCTGCACCCCATCCCTGGGTGCTCTGTCACCCCCTGCACCCCTTCCCTGGGTTCTCTGTCACCCCTTGCACCCCATCCCTGGGCTCTCCATCACCCCCTGCACCCCATCCCTGGGTGCTCTATCACCCTTCACCCCATTCCCAATCTCTCCATCACCTCCACCCCATCCCTGACCTCTCCATTCCCGTGCATCCCATCTCTGGACTCCCCTGCTCCTTGTACCCCATTTCTGGGCTCTCCAGTCCCTGAGTACCCCATCCCTGGGCTCTCCATCCCCCCCTGCACCCCACCCCTGGGTGTTCCATCCCCCTGCACCCCATCCCTGGGCTTTCCCTCTCTGCACCTCATCCTTGGGTTCTCCACCCCCCTGCACCCCAACCCCTGAGTTCCCCAGTCCCAGTCTCTTCACACCCCTTACCCCCCATCCCCTGCACACCCCACTCAGCTCCCTTGTCCCCCTGCAGCCCTGTCCCACCAGGGGCTGTCCCTGTCCCCCAGGGGTGGCAGGGCAGGAACTGGGTCAGGGCAGAGCAGCCCAAGCTCCAGCACCTCTGAGCTCATCAGCCCCAGCTGATCTGTGCCCTGTGGCTCTGGGGGGACACGGGTGTCCCCCATGGCCACCCCCACTGCCCCCCCACTGCCAGGGCTGCATGGGGCTGGGAGCTGTGGGTTCAGGGGATGAGCATCCCCTGGGTGGGTGGGGAAACCCCACTCCTGGTGTCCCCTGGCGTCACCCACCTCGCTTGGCCCCACTGTTTGGGGGGGGTCACCCCCTTGGGGACCCGTTCATTACATTCCCCTGTGATCTGCCTTATTACAGATCTTGGTGTCCCCTGAGGCTGCTCCCATGTTTCCCTGGTTGTAGATCTTGGTGTCCCCTGAAGATGCTCCCGTATTTCCCTGGTCTCAGATGTTGGTGTCCCCTGAGGCTGCTCCGTGGGGTGGGGACACACCTCTCTTTGGGGTGGGAGGCTCCCTAAGTGTGTTGTACCCCCCCTGACCCCAACCCTCCTGGCAGGTGCAACACGCAGGACTACACGTGGCACAAGGGGACACGCTGCGAGGCCATTGTCACCGACTTCCAGGTGATGTGTGTGGCCGTGGGCTCAGCTGCCCTGGTGGTGCTGCTGCTCTTCATGCTCACTGTCTTCTTTGCCAAGAAGCTCTACCTGCTCAAGACAGAGAACAGCAAACTGCGCAAGACCAAGTGAGTGGGGCAGGGCTGGCACCCCCTAAAAGCCCCCCAGAAATGGTCCTCAGCCTCCCCGTGGTGGCACCCTGACAACAGCAATTTATTCGGGTGGCCTCATTTTCCAGGGGTGGCACTGGATGTGGCCACATCCCTGCGTGGTGGCATCAGGACAACCTCCCCCCCCTCCCCAACCCCATCCCAGGGACTCTGTGGCTTTGTGGCTCCTGCTCCCCCCACGGTTAATCCTTTAAAGCTGCTCCTGACTGGCACCAGTTAATCTGCTGCACTGGGAGCTGGGGCCACCAGCTGGGCTGGCCGGGCTGCCCAGAGGCCACCAGAGATGGTCCCCGGGGACAGGGTTGGCGTGGGCTGAGGTGGAGGTCACCCCCCCAGCCCATCACTCACTGCCCAACTCCCCGGAGATGGGGAGGAGAAAACCCTCCCAGCCTGGGGCCCTAATGAGCTGTTAATTAGTGTTGGGAAGTGCCAAGTGTAATTAGCAGCCAAACTCCCTGCCAGCCCATGGGGCTCTCTCTGCTGTCCCCAGCACTGGCACCTCCTGCCTGCCCTGGGCTGCCCTCACTGCTCCCTGCAGGGCTGGGGGGGTTGAACCCCCACAAAATCCCCTGATCTGGGGCATTGAGCCCCAAACCTCCAGCCCTGGGGACATTTATCCCCCAACTCCCTGATCTGGGAGCATTTAATCCCTACATCTCCATCCCTTGGGACATTTAGCCCCCCCGTACCTCCTGATCTGGGGGGATTTAGCCCCAAACCCCCTCATCTAGGGGTATTTAACACCCCAACCCCCAGATCTGGAGCATTTAAGCCCCAAACCTCCATCCCTGGGGATATTTATCCCTAAACCTTGGAGCTGGGGTCACTTACCCCTCAGTCTCCATAGCCTGGGAGCATTTAGCCACCCCAAGCCTGTAGGTGTAGGGTATTTAGCCACCAAACCTCCATCTCTGGGGACATTTAGCCCCCAAACTTCCCCCAGCTTCCAGAGCTGGGGGACATTTACCTCCACACCCCATGATCTGGGGCCATTTAATCCCCCAAGTCCCCAAATCTGGGGCATTTAAGCCCTAAGCATCCATCCCTGGGGACTTTTATCTCCCAAACTAAATCTGGAGGCATTTAACCCCCCTCAAGCCCTCAGATCTGGAACATTTAAGCCACAAACCTCCATCCTTGGGGACATTTATCCCTAAACCTTGGAGCTGGGCTGACTTAGCCCCCAGATCTCCATAGCTTGGGAGCATTTACCCACCCCCACCACCTCCAAGCCTCCAGATATGGGGTATTTAGCCCCCAGAGCTCCATCCCTGGGGACATGTAGCCCCCAACCCCTAAATCTGTAGGCACTGAACCCCCA